>NC_057800.1:243239658-243507197 GCF_018294505.1 Triticum aestivum
CGAGGTGCATGCTCTAACTTGGTGGGGTTATGTTGCTCATATCGTGCGTATGGGATCTTGCATTGCTATGTCATTTTCTTAGTTTAGACATGCTTTGTGTGAATGCCACCTGTTTAGTGTCTAATTACCATATATGTGAATTATGCAATGCCATCTTGTTGCAAGGCATTATATATGTGAATTATGCAATGCCATGCTGTTTAGCCAAGCGTAATATATGTGAATTATATCATGTCGTCCTTTTTTGTATTTCTCATTGCTTTTGTCGACAATTTTGTATATTCAACTGCTCTTCTTGTGCATCAGCCATTTGAATTGGTGCTGGAGAAATCTGGAGTGAAAACAAGGTCTTCAGAGCAGACAATGCTACCTGCTGAAGCAAATTTCTTTCTGGTTATAGATAGCTCTTCAGAGGAGGATTCAGAGGCAGATGACCAGTCCTATTATCCCCCTGAGGTGTATGCTCAAACTTTGCAGGGTTATATTACTCATATCATGCATATGTTGTATTGCAATGCTTATTTTTTACATCATATACACGATATTGAATGCCATCTCCTTAGTTGACACATCATATATGTGATTGCCCTCTGCTCACTTCCTTAGTATACAAATCATATATTTCAATTATATTAGGCCATGATGTTTACATAGACAGCATGTATCTGAATTATGGCATGCCAACCCATTTTCTACAGACAAATATAGTTATATCGTCTCATCATGTTTACATAGTCATCATATCTTGAATTATGTCATTCTATCCGTGAATTATATCATGCCATCATGTTTCCATCGACGACATGTTTGTGATTTATGATATGCCAACCACTTTAATAGACACATCGTATAGTTATATCATGTCATCCTATTTACATAGTCATCATATTTTGAAGTATGTCATTCTATCATGTTTAGTTAGCCATCATACATGTGAAATTGTGTCATGATATCCTGTTTAATTAGCCGTCATATATGTGAAATTATGTCCTACTATTCTGTTTGGTTAGACCACATATATGTGAATTATTTCATGCCCTATTTTCTTCCCTACTATCCATTGCACCCGCCTATCTTACAATGTCTGTACATTCAATTACTTTTCTTGTTTTGTCACACTCTGCATTTTGTAACTTGTCATTTGAATTAATAAAGCATGAAAATTTGGACCAACAAAAACTTTTGCATTATTTGTCTTTTATTTTGGGTTTGGATTTCTCTGTGTGGTTTTTCAAGTGCTCTTTAAAATCAACTACTCCACCTTCTGTACTTCATCTCCTTGCCCCAAACTTCTACCCAATGATCATGCCATGTGTATAGTGCAGTATAGTATTTTCTTACAAAAATAATTTGGCCAAATAGTATTTTCAAAAATTAGTTTTCCAAAAACCTCTGAATTGAGGTTTGCACTACAAGTACTTGATTTGGGGTATGAAAAATATTTCAAAAAGTATATTTGAAACCTATTAGATAAAGGATTCCCATAAACCACAAAGGTATAATTTTAAAAGTTACTTTCCCATTTTATTTAAAAGCTTTTTCTTAAGGCCAGAAATGGTCTTTAATAGGGAAAAATTATTTTATTGTTTTAAAAATATTTGAGAAAAATCAGGGAAACTCAGTGGACATATATTTTCCATATATATATGAGTTTCAACACATGGTCATGATCAAAATATTGGACAAAACCTCCCAAAACCATTTCTGCCCATTTCAAGGATTTGAAATATTTCTACAAGAAATATTTTCATCAAAATCCAAGGAAAATCCAGCAAGTCACAAATGCATATTGTTATCACCATGCAAAGCCTCATGTCAATTAAGGTCATTTTGGTTCACCAAAATGCCCCAAAATCCTCTCTGACCAGAATCAAATTTGAACAAGTTTGTACTACCAACTTTCTCTCCTTGACCCCAACTTTTGTGGGCATGTTCATATGACCAAATGAGGCCACTAACCCAAGTGGTGCATCAAGGAGAAGTGATTTGCTCAACTAGATCTACACAAGTTCATTTCTGCTAATTTCTAGGGTTTGCCAAAGCTTCATTAGCAAACTCTTCCAAATGAGCTCATCTTCCTTTTTCCCTGTCATTTTTTCATGACAAACACCCCTGCCAAGTGCCACAGGAAGTAAATTAGTGCAAGTACCCCAAAACCATATCAAACACCTTCTACATGTTAACTAAAAACCCTGTTTGGGGCTCTTCCACTTATCTCCATGAGCTCCACTCTTTACCACAACCCCTCCTAGTCCCCTTTCACCTCCAGTAACAATGGAAAATCCACAGTTCAATTATTGGATGGGTAAAACCCCACTTTCTCTCTTTGGACAGCCCATTTCTCCCTCTTCTTCTCCCTCTCTCCTCTCCTACTAGCCACCAGGGCATCCAAGGCCATCTCCTACTTCTTTACTCCTCCCTAGAGCTACCCGACACCTTTGGCCATGCCCACTTCACCAAAAAATGGCATGCCGGCCATTTGCACACTCTGGAGCGCGCTACAGTGTGCTCCCGCACTGTAGCCACCCCCTTCCAACCGCCTTCGGCCACCTCAGGCCTCTCCTCACCACTCGCTCTCTGCATCACCAAATCACCCCCCTGCACCCCCAGTTCCTCTCCAGAGCTACCCGAGCTCGAGATCGAGCTCGAGCTCCGCCGCTTTGGCTCGCCGGAGTTCGCGAGGTACAGGCCTCCCCCGCTCCTCCTCTGCCTTGATCTGGAACCCCCGAGCACCCCTGATCATTTCCCCTTTCTCCCCCGCTTCTTTTGTAGCCGGAAACGGCCGGAACCGACGACGCCCAAAGGTCCTCTGCCGCGAGACCTCGTTGCCGGCGAACCAGGCCACCCCGCCGACCGCAACCACCTCCACCCGAACGGCGACTCGACGCTGAGTCCATCCGTACCCTCACCCGACCTCACCGTGCCCTACATCGACGCCGGGATAGGGATGACAGGCGGGCCCTCTATCGCAGGGTTAGGGATGACAGGCGGGCCCCGCCTGTCAGCCTCTCCTCTCCATCGCCCCTCTCTCTCGCTGACGCCTGGGCACCGCCCGTCAGGTTTAAACCTGGCGCGCGCGCATGCACCAGTGCGCTGGGCCGCCTCTCTGACTGGGCCTGCTGCGCTGCGGCTGTTCTGGCCCAGCAGGCACAGAGCCCTTTTTCCTTTTCTTTTTCTGTAACTTTTCCAAAAAATACACAGGATTAAATAATAATCCAAATGCAATAATTCCAACTCCTAAATTCTTGTAATAATCCCACCTATTTATTGATGCAGTTTTCATTCACATCAAACCAACTTTTCTTCATTGTTCAAATTTAAATTTGAATTTGAGCATTTATGCCTGTCATTTAAAATTCCTTGCACTGCTTCCATGACTCCAAATCCAAAACTAGGAATTTTCCCCTTCTTAGTTTCCACCCTAGTATTTAACAAAAATGAGTTGACATTTTTCTGAGCACTTTGGTTTTTCTGTTTTATTATTGCCTTATTTTCTCGTTATTATTTTGCGACGATAGATTGCGTTGCTGACGAAGGAGTTGGACCAGAAGACTTTGAAGACCCAGAAGACTTTGTTGAGCCAGGCAAGCAGCCCTTTGACCATGTCTACGAAACCCTTTTTATGCATTTCATATAGCACTTTATTATTGTTGCATCGGAATCATGATGAGATGGTAGCCACTTTGGTGGGTTGCCTTCATTTCCTCCTTGTTGATACTTGAATTGTGCATGACCCTACCTTCTTATGAGGGTTATGCCGGTGGGAGTAGATAGGATGCTAAAGTAGTTGCTACGCAAAAAGGGACGGGAATATGCATGGTGATGGAGACAAAGTATTTTCAAAAGACTTTTCGAAAACCCCCATTGGGTGCCACTTATGCCTGGGGGAGATGATGAGTTGGGTAGCCACTTGATGATGAAGTGGTGTACCGAGGCAAGTGTGTGTGTTGTTTTTCAAAATGGATTGGTTTAAGTTGCGACCGTTATTCCAACCTTACATGCGCAACCACTCTACCCTTGTATGGGAAAGGGCATTATTGATTACCTAGGCCGATACTAGTTGGAGCCCGCATTACTAGTGACGGGAGAGTTGTTGGTGCGCTCTCTCAAGACGGGGTTGTGCCAGGTAGGGCGGCCAAGAACATTTTTATGGGGAACCAGACACACCGTTGGTACCCCATCCCAGTGGTATGTGATGAATATGGGAGCAAGGCTCCACAATTTTTAAGTTGTGAAATGTTGGGCACGGGGGTTACTACCAATCGAGTGGACTCCATGTTAGTGTCGTCTAGGGAAAGATAGTGATCGGGTGCTTACCCCGGGTACTTGAGGTACCGCGGGTCGTGGATGACACGGAAGTTCCCTGGATCTTGTTGGTAAAGTGTGCAACCTCTGCAGAGCGTAAAACTATTCGAATAGCCGTGTCCACGGTCAAGGACAGTTGGGTAAATGCTCTTGGGCTACGTCCACTTGTTTACAAACCAGTGTGTGTGGGAAGTACTTCTTGGGTCAAGTCAAAGGACTTGACATGAATGAGTTGGGTTGGAGCCCACTCCCTTTATGTTGATATCTGTAACCAACCCCTATGGTTACTTGAATTCATGCGATGCATGGTTTACCAGTTATTGAACATGTCATAACACAGCAAAAATTAGCTTTCTGCAAAAGTTTACCTATGTCATGCATTGTTGTATCTTGAGCCAAAACATGGGTTGCTTGCGAGTACATTCAAAGTACTCATTGGCTTGCCACTGGTTATTTAATTGGCCAGGCATGGAAGAACAGGAGTTCAAAGAAGAGTTCTTTGGAGACGAACATGCGAACTAGGACGTTTCCCAGTCAGAATGCCTATAGGGCTAAGGCAGATGGCATGGGTTCTACTTATCGATGAAGATTTCCGCTGCTTAAGTTTATTTGATATTCAGCCCTTGTGGCTTTATCTATGTAAGCCTTGACCATAATGGTCATAATTTGTGTAAGACGGTATGTATGGATGTAAGACTCTTGTCATTCAGCTTCTGTGTGTTCAGTGAGCATTGATCTCTGGGATCACTGTACACGTGCATTCGGTGATCACGACTTATGAGTCAGGGTCCCCACATGTTTATTAGCCATTTCAATTGGAGGGGGTGATGGAAGTATCTATGGGAGTAAAAACATGGTCTTCCGAAAAGATCGTGCTACCTTTCGATGGATATAGAACCACGGTTGTACCTGCCCAAGAACCAGCCCCACCACACATAACCCAGACTCACGTAGATTGTACCCCTACCTAGTTGGACAGAGAACCAGCTACACCCCTTCTAACCCCAACCCCAGCAGATAGTAACCCAGTTCCCGTTGACACAACACCGTCTCCACCACGGAGCACCCAAACACGAGTACTTAATAAGGCAACTGTAGTGCCCAAAGCATGAGGACCACCACTCCGAACCGCAAGTCAACGCTTAAAGCAGAAGAAGAATTGTTCTCAGGTCAGGTTCCATTTCCATGGTTCATTCTACTTTTCTCTTGCATCACTGTATTTACTCATACCAACTAATTTCAAATTTGAAGGATGCAATTGAAACTCCAATGGCGCAATAGGTATGTTTTAAACCTGTTTCTTTAATGTGTTTGCTGTTGTAACTTGCTCTATGTTGATTTCAGTTTTGATTGAATAAACAGTTATGTTCTCATGCCATGCACATTACAAGTGTTGTTATTGCTGTGTAGTTTCCCACACTTATATTCTTTCTATGCTGCTTTGTCTTAAATAGATATGATTCGAACTATATCTATCTTGATTTGGCAACATAAACTAGAATGATATAGACCATACAGTGACCATACTACATAGATATATGTTTGTTTCATGTTGTTATCCTGTCCACCATACTACTAAACTGGTTTACCAAAATGAGTTTCATATACTACATTGTAAACATGTGATGTGTTTGTTTGTTTCTCTTTTAGAACGCGGATAAAATATTGGAGAAGAGTACCCCGTTATGCAATGGTAAAGGAAGTAATGCAGATAAGGTTCAAGATAGTGAGACATCCCTGTTGGTCTCCAAGAAAGCTGATAAAAACTATATTGAAGACACTGAGACAACCCCAAAGTCCTATCTTGATGTAGTGTTCGAGTTACGGGCTACTACTACTGGCACCAGCTCTTCGAACTTGCTGCCTGAATCAGTTCGGCTTCTTGAGTCTCAACTTCAAGTTGAAAGACATCGATCAGATGTTATGCAACAGGAAGCTGAAGGACTGAGGAAGTCCCTGCAGAATTCAGATGCATACTTTCTGGTGCAACAGCAAGTGCTAGAGGATTTAAGCGCCAAACAAGAGAAAGTTAATAAGCTTGCTAAGCATCTTGCTAGCATTATGGGTACCCAGGATATTGTTTCTTGAGCTCTTCTGAAGTGGTTTCAGTTATGGACTTGTTTTGCTGCGACGTTTGTATGCAACTTTGTTCCCTATATTTGCACTGGTGGCGAACTTTGATGCCCAATGGATGTAATATGTGTGATAGCCGTGATAGCCTAGCGTAAGTTGCTTGCTAATTTATTTCCTTATTGCCTAGTTTATTTGTTTTATTGTAGTCAGTGCAGTTATTTTTTCGCGGTTTGCTAGTGGCCGCAATAACCTATTTTTTAAAACTAGGCCACAATAACCTAGTTAACATGGGCCTCATACGGGCCATAGAAACAAGTGCCCTTCTACGGGGCGTTGAAACAATGGGCCTTATACGGGCCGTAGACACAATGGGCCTTCTACGGGTCGTATCATCAATGGGCCTTCTCCGGGTCGTATGATTGGTTGGCCAAACATGGGCCAATAACAGACCACATTATGGTCGTAAATAGGCTAGAGTTGAAATTTTCTGTTCATGGGTCGACCATAACGACCCGTCGTTAATCGGTCGTATTTGATGACGTTATGAAAACGGCCCAACGTATTAACGGGCCACAAACGGGCCGACTGTAACCACGGGCTGAATTTAGCACACAAGCAGAAAATGATAGTAACGGGTCATAAGTAAACGAATGCTGGAAATGAGCCCAAGAATAAATGGGCCCTGAGAAGGCCGAAAGACAACATGGGCTGGAAACGGCCCAATGGAACATGGGCCGCTAATGGGTATAAAGTGATACACTATTCATTACGGGCCAGTTTCACCACGTGTCGTTAATGGGTATAAAGTGATACACTGTTCATTACGGGCCAGTTTCACCACGTGGCGTTAATGGGTATAAAGTGATACACTGTTCATTATGGGGCAGTTTTACCACGGGTCGTTAATGGGACGAGAGTTACTAAGGGCCTCATATGGGACGAAAGACGTCATGGGCCATACATGGCCTGGAAGTTAAAACAGGCTGGAATTATATTGGATGGCCCAGATGACGCTACTGGGCCTAATTCGGATAGGCCGTAAACGGGCCCTAGGTTAGCGGGCTGTAAATGGGCTATATGAGAACATGCCGTTAACAGGCTTGCCGTGGGTCAGCCCGCCACCTTTTGACCAAGTCAAACGGGCCAGCCTTTTCACAGGAATGGGCCTCTGTTGGGCCATGCCACGTGTCGACGTATCATAGGCGCTTTGGGTCCAATGAGTGGATGACATCTATCCCAACGGTGAGCTGACATGTGTTTCCTCCAGCCAATGATGATTTTACAAGTGGAAAATCCCCATTGGTCGGGGTTGTTAACGGCTTATCGGATCCAAAACCGGACCCAATAGCTTAACAACGTTCCATTACGGTGGATGCCACGTGTCGGTCACCCTTGACGAAAGCACTTCTGTGACACGTGATTTATCGTCATGGAAGTGGACACTTCCGTGATGATAATTTTGGTAATGTCATGGAACACTTCCACGACAGCACAGGTATGACTATCTTGATTCTGTCATAAAATTGTCATGGATGTACATGCATGACAGAAAATGTGACCTACTATGACAAACACGTATCATCACGGAAGTGTATTTTTTTGTAGTGATGGCAACGAGAGCAACCCCAAGGATGCCGCAAGGAAGAAAGTGGTGCAGTGCCCAATATACTTCGTCAGCTCCTTATTACAGGGGGCTAGAACGAGGTACTCTGGCATGCATAAGTTGATCTTTGGTCTCATTATAGCCTCAAGGAAACTGTGCCACTACTTCCAAGCCCATGAGATCACAGTTGTCACTCGTTTCCCGTTGCAAAGGATACTCCGAAACCCTGAGGCAACTGGCAAAATAGTGGAATGGGCTTTGGAGTTATCCAGCTTTGGTTTGAAGTTTGAGAGAACTTCAACTATTCAAAGCAGGGGATTGGCAGAGTTTATTGCAGAATGGATGCCAACCCCTGATGAGGGAAGGACAGAGACAGCTCTCCCCGGCAAGGAATCACCCCCAAGAATGAATTGTGTATTTTTATGGTGCTTTTTTCCTACAAGGCGCAGGGGCTGGCATGCTTCTTGTTGCCCCCTCCGGGGAGCACTTGAAGTACGTCATCCAGATGCACTTTGCCCGGGAAGAAGCCACCAATAATACAATAGAGTATGAAGGGCTCCTTGTCGGGCTCAGGATTGCAGCAGAATTGGGAATTAAGAAGATGATCATTTGAGGAGATTCATAGCTCGTGGTGAGACACGTCAACATAGATTACCAAAGCCCATTCATGGAAGCATACATTGAGGAAGTAAGGAGATTGGAGGAGCACTTTGACGGGCTGCAAACAGAGCACGTACCCCGTGCGGAAAACTGCATAGTTGATCACTTATCAAAGTGTGCTGCGCAGAAGCTTCCTGTGGAACCAGAAACTTTTGTTCTCCATCTCTCTCAACCCTCCCTATCACCATCCACAATGGCTCGAAAAAGGAGAAAGATGGACTACGGTAAGACTCTCCCGGCAGAGCCATGCGCCCCCGGCAGAGACCCTGCCGAAAACAACTCCTGATAGCCTGCCGAACCACCCCCTCCAGCCGGGCCAATGGACCCCGCGAACGAGGCTTGTGCTCCCGCAGCCGAGGAGGTGCCGCTAGTCCTTGTTACCGAGCCCCAGGCTCCAACTTGGGCGAGGCACATTGTCCACTTCCTCCCAACCGGAGAACTCCCTGGCAATCATGATGAAGCTGAAAGAGTAGCCCGGAGGGCCAGTATGTATCAGTTTGCCGATGACACTCTGTACAGAAGGAGGCCCAATGGTGTGAAATTGAAGTGTGTTTGCCGAGAGGATGGAAAGGAACTGCTGGCTGAGATTCACAGAGGAATGTGCGGCTCACACATTGGATCAAGGGAATTAGTTGGGAAAGCATTCCGGCAAGGATTCTATTGGCCCAGAGCCCTCCAAGATGCAGTTGAGCTCGTCACGAAATGTGAAGCCTATCGGTTCCTTTCCAAGAGAACACACCTGCCTACCCAAGCCCTTCAGACAATCCTTCTAACATGGCCAGTTTCGGTCTGGGGGCTCGATGTCCTCGGCCCCTTCCCCTGAGAAATCGGGGGCTTTGAATTCTTGTTCATTGCCATCGACAAGTTTACAAAGTGGCCGGAACTGACTGCTGTGAGAAAGGTGACTGCTCAGTCAGCTATCAAGTTCTTGAAGGAATTGATGTGTCGTTTCGGAGTTCCGGCAAGGATCATCACAGACAACGGCACCCAATTCACGATCCACACCTTCATGCGATATGTTCACACCCTCGGATGCAACATCTCATTCACTTCTATGGCACACCCCCAGAGCAATGGAAAAGTTGAGAGGGCGAACGCTGAAGTGCTTTGTGGACTCAAGACAAGAACTTTCGATACACTATAGAAGCACGGCAGGCGGTGGATCGAGGAGCTGCCAGAAGTTCTCTGGTCCCTGAGAACGACACCTAACCGAGCTACCGGGTAGACTCCCTTCTCCCTGGTCTACGGGGCAGAAGCAGTTATCCCCACAGAACTCATTTACGGGTCCGCTCAAGTGCTTGCCTACGATGAAGTAGCGCAAGATCAGCACTGGCGTGACGACGATGTGCTACTTGAGGAGAACCGTCTCCGGGCTGCTATGCGTGCTGCATGCTACCAGCAAGCCATGTGTCGCTATCATAGCCGCAGGGTTCATGCCTGATGTTTTGAGGAAGGTGACCTTGTCCTTAGGCGCGTTCACTCCACCAAGGGTACAAACAAGTTATCACCGAAGTGGGAAGGCCCTTACCGGGTGGTACGAGTCTCCATACCTGGCGCAGTCCGTCTGGAAACCGGAGATGGCACATAGTTGCAAAATTCATGGAATATTGAGCATCTCCGTAAGTTCTACCCATAAGGCACAAAGGCTGTTGGGCCCTGCCCGGCAGCCACCCATTGTACATGGCCTTGCCGAAGTTGCATGTAACCCGCTATACAAGCCGGGGCGATGACCCCGTGCGAGATAAAATAAAGAAGCGCTATAGGGGGGGCCCAACTAAGATTCCATGCATGCACAAGCACATCCAGATCATTGCATACGCATTTCATGAGCATTTGCATATGCATATAGATAGGATTGCATCCTGCATTCATTCTCATCTACATGGAGTTCTAGGTTCCTGCCATGAACTTGACTCCGACGAGGGACGAGAAGATTGCACGGCACCGTGGTCGGATTACGGGTTCCGGCAAACCCTTGAGGTTCGAACTCTGGGGTGCGCATGAAGATCTCTCCCTAGCTCGCTCTCGCAATGATCTCAAGGCCTAGCTCACCGAACCCAAGGAACAAGAGACACGGGTGTTTTATACTGGTTCGGGCCACCGTTGTGGTGTAATACCCTATTCCAGTGTTGTGTGGTGGATTGCCTCATGGGCAAGGGATGAACTAGTATAGTGGATGGACAGCCTACTGAGGAGAGGTGTTCTTGAGCTCAATGAGCTGGTGAGATGGCCTTGGTGGAGTGGATCCGATCCAAGATGAGCCGATCCCCGACTACGGTGGTGGCTAGCCTTATTTATACAGGCCCTAGTCCTCTTCCCAAATGTTAGGCGGGAAGGGATCCTACAACGGCCAATTTTGAAGGGAGATAACTAGTACAAGCTATCCCAACAAAAGGTGGTATTTTCCTGCCAAAGGTTCTGGTGGTGACACCGCCATGGGCTCCGCGGTGACCTCCATCCTGCCGTCCTGCTGGTCTTGGTCTTGTTGACCCGATATGGAAACCTTTGCCTGATGCCTTGGGACTGCTCGCATACGCCTGCTTCCTTAGCACAAAAGAGGAAACTGGCACTCTGGGCCCGCTACCGCCCACCTGGCTTCGGTCATGATGGCGCACGTCACGCGGAACTCGTGAGGTGCCCCTTGCATAGATATCTCCGCTCCTCGAGAGCCAGCCTAGCAAGGCCGCCCCAGAGGAGGTCTTGGTGTCGCCCCCCTCGCGAGGCTTGGCCCCTCGCAAGGGTCTTCAGTGGTTTGCTGATGAAGATGGGTTGTACCAGGCCGTTGATGGAGCCACGCCCTCGGCCACAGGCAGGCAAGTCTGGGTACCCCCGTTCCCAGGACACCAACAGTAGCCCCCGGGTCCAAGGCGCGCTCGGACTTGGTATCGAGGCAAAGCCAAAGGGCAAGTGTCGAGTGTCGTGTGCCCCAACTGGCTGCATCCTTGATTGGCGCGTGGCGGTTGACAGGACGTGGGCGTCTCCGCTTCCCAACCCTGCCTCGGTAACCATCCGACTTGCGAGTCCCAGCTGCGTGCGAAAGAGAAACCATCATTACCTGCGATCGTGGAGGCCGGCTGTTGGCCTTCTTCTGGCTATAAATGAGGAGGGGGCGGAGCCCCCGTTGTTCATCTCTTCCTCCATTCTACCTGCCTTTTCTTCCTTTTTGCTCCACCGCCTTGCAGCGACACTCATGGCGCCGACATAGAGGTTCTCGGCTGCAGAGAAGGGGAAGGCTCACCAGGAGGGGCCCGGCTCGCCACCGCCTAAGAGGGGGCGTGGTCGCCCTCGCAAGCAAATCAGAACCCCCATTGTGGTGCCTCGTGGGCGCGGACGAACCTCTTCGGGGTCCGGTGCCGTTCCTGGCGGTCGTGGCAGCGTCTGCTCGCGCGGCGGGAGTCGCCCGTGACATGGCAGTCCCGCCCACTAAGGGAGGTGTGCCATGGTCGCCCGGCCTCCCCGGCCGTGCTTCCATTCAGTGGAGGTGCTGTCGGAGTTGGTCATGTGGTCGAAGAACCCGGTCGGCACCTGGCTTTAGCTTCCGCACTCCTCTGCCGGCGAGCTGCCGGCCATGGGTCCTGGCGGCCTCTGGATGTAGGCCGACAGCTGCTGCAATAAGGCTTCGTGGGTCGCGGTGGAGGTCTCCATCGCGGGCAATGTAGCCCTGGCCTGCGGCTGGCAGACGTTTGCCTGCGCGCGCGGTCTGAGTAGGCGGTGCACCCTCCACTTCAAGTATGACGGTGCCGCTACCCTCTTCGTGAGTGTGTTCGGGGAAGATGGTCGCCGCGCCTGGTGCTGCCCTCAAGACAGCAAGGGTGACGAAGTGCTCGGCCTTGGTGACGGTCGTGGTGAGAACGAGGGTGGACTCGCCCACAACGGCAGCTCCTCCTCCAGCGAAAGCTCCAGCAGTGGTGGTTACGACCAACTGCCATGCCACCGGGCCCGCTACGAGGATGTCGGCGGGTCGTCCCGCCACTGCTCCCCGGTGAAGCGTGAAGAGGACTTCGGCTGAGTCTGAGTGGAGGAGCTGGGAGCCAGCCCTCGTGAGCTGCTGCAGGCGTGTGCGCCACTTTTGCCTGTCTTTTTCCTTTTTTTCCTGCATTCCAAGAAACAAGTATGGGGCCTTGCGTGGGCGTGTAGTGAACCGTAATTCTTATGTCGCTCATGTTATGTTCATCGTTCCTATGTTGTGCTGTGGCATCTGTGCTTTATGTAGGCGTAGTGGGATAACTTAGCCTGACATATTCGAGGTAGCTTCCACCTCGTGAGGGTGCACGCCTCCTGGCACCTGGTGAGGCTTCCCAACCACCAACTTGGGAGCCGCTGATCTTGGGAGACATGCAAAGCTGCAAAAACTCGTTAGGAAACTTATCCTTCCTTGCGCGAGGCCCCAATCATAGGCTGATCATGGCCTAGCGCACCATGTGCAGTACCCATGGGGCACGGACTCAGAAGGGTGCGCCGATCCCGAGCTCAATCGAGGGCCCCTCGCAAAGATCAGGGGAGCCGAAGCTCTGGAGCGGTAGGGCTTTGGCAAAGTGTGCCCGTGACCGGGTAGACCTAGTGCATGCACACACCTGCCCAGCCCCCACGTGAGGTGCGCGAGGGGGAATGCCGGGCAACTGACGTCCCCCATGGCGCAAGGCAAGAACCGAGCGAAGAAACAGAGAGGAGAAGGGGCTCAACCAAGCAAACCGAGAAACACTAGAACTTCAAATTCCATTAAAAAGGGGTGCAAACCAACTACAGAAAGTAAATGAGCAGCCGTGTCCGGCACCTAGTCTAGTCTTCTCACCAGCGCAGAGCTATGTGCTGCCACTAGGACATGGGAGGGAGCCCCCGAGGCCCGAGGGCGGCACTCCGGAGACTCCGACACGTGTACAACCCCACTCGTTATTACGTGAGTGTCACAAGTGGAGACCTTCACAGGCACTGGGCCTTGCTTCATGGGTAGAACTTCCGGAGGTGTTGGATGTTCCAGGTGTTCTGGATGGGGGTCCCGTCCTGCATCTCCAGGCGTGTGGCGCTAGGCCTGGAGACGCGGGAAATCCTAAACGGGCCCTCCCACATGGGCAAGAGCTTATGCAGCCCTTCCCTAGAGAGCGCCCGCCTCAGGACGAGATCGCCCACCTCGAGCGTCCTCGAGCAGACACTGCGGCAGTGGTACCATCGCAGCGCCTGCTGGTATCTCGCTGCCCGGAGCGAGGCTCGATGGCGGCCCTCCTCCCCCAGCACGAGGTCCATCCACCGCATGGCGTCCTGACGTGCCTCGTCAAACGCCAGGACCCGCGTGGAGCGATGTTTGACCTCGTGAGGGAGAACTGCTTCGGCTTCGCAGACGAGGAAGAATGGGGTCTCGCCTATTGGCTTGGTGGCGGTGGTGCGGATGGACCACAGCACGGACTGAAGCTCATCGTGTCAGCCCCTAACGCAAGCCTCAAGCTTCTTCTTGAAGGTCCTGGTCTTGAGGCCTCTCAAGACCTCCACGTTGGCGCGCTCATCTTGGCCATTGCTCCTAGGGTGCGCCACTGAGGCGTAGCATATCTGTGTTCCAAGGTTAGCACAATATGTCTTGAAAAGATTGCTAGTGAACTGTGAGCTGTTGTCAGTGATGATGCGGTTACGGACCCCAAACCGACTCACGAGGCCATTGATGAACTTGACCATGGAGCCTGCTGGGATGGTGCGGACGGCTTCCACCTCCACCCATTTGGTGAACTTGTCGATGGTGACGTAGAGCTAGTGATAACCCCAGGCGCCCGAGGGAATGGACCCAGGATATCTAGCCCCCAGACCACGAACGGCCACGAGAGTGGGTTAGTCTGGAGGACCTGAGCATGCTGGTGGATTTGCTTGGCATGGAACTGGCAAGCCTCATAGGATTTCACCAGCTCGGTTGAGTCGCTGAGTGCCATGGGCCAGTAGAATCCACTACGGAATGCCTTGCCCACCAAGGTGCGCGATGGCGAATGATGCCCGCAGTCTCCGCCATGTATGTCAGCTAGCAGTTCATTCCCCTACTCCCTGGAGATGCATCGCGGAAGAACATCATTCGGTCGTTTTCGGTATAGCTCACCTTCTCGGATGCAATAAGTTGTAGCCTACCGAGCTACGCGCTTCGCATCCTCCTCCTTCTTTGGTAGGGTCCCCTACTGTTGGGGAACGTAGCAGAATTTTAATATTTTCTACACATCACCAAGATCAATCTATGGAGTCATCTAGCAACGAGAGAGAGGAGTGCATCTACATACCCTTGTAGATCGCGAGCGGAAGCGTTCAAGAGAACAGGGTTGATGGACTCGTACTCGTCGTGATCCAAATCACGGATGACCGAGCGCCGAACAGACGGCACCTCCGCGTTCAACACACGTACGCTTGGGGAAGACATGTCCTCCTTCTTGATCCAGCAAGGGGGAAGGAGAGGTTGATGGAGATCCAGCAGCATGACGGTGTGGTGGTGGAAGTAGCGGGGATCTCAGCAGGGCTTCGCCAAGCTCAGCGAGAGGGAGAGGTGTTACGAGGGGAGAGGGAGGCGCCAGGGGCTAGGGTTGGGCTCCCATGCGCCTCCCCACAATATATAGGGGGGGAGGGGGCTGGTTTCTTGCCGTCCAGGTCCATTGGGGCATTGGCAAAGGTGGGGGGAAAGAAATCCCATCATTTCCCTTCCCCACCGATTGTTATCCCCCCTTTTTAGGGATCTTGATCTTATCCTCTTCGGGATATGATCTTATTCCTTCTAAGGGGGGATCTTGGTGCGCCTTGACCAGGGGTGTGGGGCCTTTCCCCCACTACCCACGTTCATGTGGGTCCCCCCATGCAGGTGGGCCCCACTCCGGAACCTTCTAGAACCTTCCTAATACAATACCGAAAAATCCCGAACATTTTCCGGTGGCCAAAATAGGACTTCCCATATATAAATATTTACCTCCGGACCATTCCGAAACTCCTCGTGACGTCCGGGATCTCATCCGGGACTCCGAACAACTTTCGGGTTACCGCATACTAATATCTCTACAACCCTAGCGTCACCGAACCTTAAGTGTGTAGACCCTACGGGTTCGGGAGACATGCAGACATGACCGAGACGACTCTCCGGTCAATAACCAACAGCGGGATCTGGATACCCATGTTGGCTCCCACATGTTCCATGATGATCTCATCGGATGAACCACGATGTCGAGGATTCAATCAATCCCGTATTCAATTCCCTTTGTCCAGCGGTATTGTACTTGCCCGAGATTCGATCGTCGGTATCCGATACCTTGTTCAATCTCGTTACCGGCAAGTCTCTTTACTCGTTCCGTAACACATCATCCCGTGATCAACTCCTTGGTCACATTGTGCACATTATGATGATGTCCTACCGAGTGGGACCAGAGATACCTCTCCGTCACACGGAGTGACAAATCCCAGTCTCGATTCGTGCCAACCCAACAGACACTTTCGGAGATACCCGTAGTGCACCTTTATAGCCACCCAGTTACGTTGTGACGTTTGGCACACCCAAAGCATTCCTACGGTATCCGAGAGTTGCACAATCTCATGGTCTAAGGAAATGATACTTGACATTTAGAAAAGCTTTAGCATACGAACTACACGATCTTTGTGCTAGGCTTAGGATTGGGTCTTGTCCATCACATCATTCTCCTAATGATGTGATCCTGTTATCAACGACATCCAATGTCCATGGTCAGGAAACCGTAACCATCTATTGATCAACGAGCTAGTTAACTAGAGGCTTACTAGGGACATGGTGTTGTATATGTATCCACACATGTATCTGAGTTTCCTATCAATACAATTCTAGCATGGATAATAAACGATTATCATGAACAAGGAAATATAATAATAACCAATTTATTATTGCCTCTAGGGCATATTTCCAACAGTCTCCCACTTGCACTAGAGTCAATAATCTAGTTCACATCGCCATGTGACCAACATCCAAAGAGTTTACTAGAGTCAATAATCTAGTTCACATCACTATGTGATTAATACTCAATGAGTTCTGGGTTTGATCATGTTATGCTTGTGAGAGAGGTTTTAGTCAACGAGTCTGCAACATTCAGATCCGTATGTACTTCGCAAATCTCTACGCTATATTTGGAGCCATTTCAAATAACGGTTCTACTTGGAGCTATTCTAAATTGTTGCTCCATTATGCGTATCCGGTATCTCTATTCAGAGCTATCCGGATAGGTGTTAAGCTTGCATCAATGTAAGTCTTTACATCGAACTCTTTATCACCTCCATAACCAAGAAACATATCCTTATTCCTCTAAGGATAGTTTTGACCGCTATCTGGTGATCTACTCCTAGATCACCTTTGTACCCTCTTGCCAGACATGTGGCAAGGCACATATCAGGTGCAGTACTCAGCATGGCATACCGTATAGAGCCTATGACAAAAGCATAAGGGGCGACCTTCGTCCTTCCTCTTTCTCCTACCGTGGTCGAGCTTAAATTCATAACTTCATACCTTACAACTCAGGCAAGAACTCCTTCTTTGACTGATCCATCTTGAACACCTTCAAGATCATGTCAAGGTATGTGCTCATTTGAAAGTACCATTAAGCGTTTTGATCTATCCTTATAGATCTTGCTGCTCAATGTTCAAGTAGCTTAATCAAGGTTTTCCATTGAAAAACACTTTTCAAATAGCCCTATATGCTTTCCATAAATTCTACATCATTTCTGATCAACAATATGTCAACAACATATACTCATCAGAAGTTCTATAGTGCTCCCACTCACTTCTTTGGAAATACAAGTTTCTCATAAACTTTGTATAAACCCAAAAGCTTTGATCATCTCATCAAAGTGTACATTCCAACTCCGAGATGCTTACTCCAGTCCTTAGAAGGATTGCTGGAGCTTTGCATACTTGTTAGCATTTTTCAGGACAGGCAAAACCTTCTGGTTGTATCACATACAACCTTTCCTCAAGAAAATCGTCAAGGAAACAATATTTTGACATCATATCTGCAAGATTTCATAAATAATGTAGTAACTGCTAACATAATTCCAACAGACTCTTAGCATCGCTACGAGTGAGAAAGTCTCATCGTAGTCAACTCCTTGAACTTGTCGGAAAATATCTTAACGACAAGTCGAGCTTTCTTAATGGTGATACTTACCACCATTGTCCATCTTTCTTTTAAAATCCATATGTACCCAACAGCCTTATGACCATCAAGCAGTTCTTCCAAAGTCTACACTTTGTTTTCATACATGGATCCTCTCTTGGGTTTTATGGCCTCGAGCCAATTTTTGGAATCCGGGCCCACCATCGCTTATCCATAGCTCGTACGTTCATTTTTGTCTAGCAACATGACTTCCAAGATAGGATTACGTACCACTCTGAAGTAGTACGCATCCTTGTCGTCCTACGAGGTTTGGTAGTGACTTGATCCGAAGTTTCATGATCACTATCATAAGCTTCCACTTCAATTGGTGTAGGTGCCACAGGAACAACTCCTTGTGCCCTGCTATACACTGGTTGAAGTGACGGTTCAATAACCTCATCAAGTCTCCACCATCCTCCCACTCAATTCTTTCAAGAGAAACTTTTCCTCGAGAAAGGACCCAATTCTAGAAACAATACCTATTGCTTTCGGATCTGAGACAGGAGGTATACCCAACTGTTTTGGGTACTCTATGAAGATGCATTTATCCGCTTTGGGTTCGAGCTTATCAGCCTGAAACTTTTCACATAAGCGTTGCAGCCCCAAACTTTTAAGAAATGACAGCTTAGGTTGCTCTAAGCCATAGTTCATACGGTGTCATCTTATCGGAATTATGTGGTGCCCTGTTTAAAGTGAATGTGGTTGTCTCTAATGCCTAACCCATAAACTATCGTGGTAATTCGATAAGAGACATCATGGTATGCATCATATCCAATAGGGTGCAGTTATGATGTTCGGACTCACCATCACACTATGGTGTTCCAGGCTGTATTAGTTGTGAAACAATTTCCACAATGTCTTAATTCTGTGCCAAACTCGTAATTCAGATATTCATCTCTATGATCATATCATAGATATTTTATCCTCTTGTCACGACGATCTTCAACTTCACCCTGAAATTACTTGAACCTTTCAATAATTCAGACTCGTGATTCATCATGTAAATATACTTAGCATCTACTCAAATCATCTGTGAAGTAAGAATATAACGATATCCACTACATGCCTCAGCACTCATTGGACTGCACACATCAAGATGTATTACTTCCAGCAAATTGCTTTCTTGTTCCATCTTACTGAAAACGAGGCCTTTCAGTGATCTTGCTCATGTGTTATTATTTGCATGTCTCAAGTGATTCAAAATCAAGCGAGTCCAAAGATCCATCAACATGGAGCTTCTTCATGCGTTTGATACCATTGTGACTAAAATTGCAGTGCCACAAGTATGTGGTACTATCATTACTATCTTGTATCTTTTGGCATGAACATGTGTATCACTACGATCGGGATTCGATAAACCATTCATTTTAGGTGCAAGACCATTGATGGTATTATTCAAATAAACAGAGTAACCATTATTCTCCTTAAATGAATAACCGTATTGCGATAAACATAATCCAATCATGTCTATGCTCAACGCAAACACCAAATAACAATTATTTAGGTTTAACACCAATCCCGATGGTAAATGGAGCGTGCGATGCTTGATCACATCAACCTTGGAAACACTTCCAACACATATCATCGTCTCACCTTTGACTAGTCTCCGTTTATTCCGTAGCCTTTCATTTCGAGTTACCAACACTTAGCAACCGAACCGGTATCTAATACCCTGCTGCTACTAGGAGTACTAGTAAAGTACACATGTAATATAATGTATGTCCAATACATACTTCTTTCAACTTTGCCAGCCTTCTCATCTACCAAGTATCTAGGGTGGTTCTACTTCAGTGACTGTTCCCCTTGTTACAGAAGCACTTAGTCTCGGGCTTGGGTTCAACTTTGGGTTTCTTCTCTAGAGCAGCAACTGATTTGTCGTTTCATGAAGTATCCCTTTCTTGCCCTTGCCCTTCTTGAAACTAGTGGTTTTACTAACCATCAACAATTGATGCTCCTATTTGATTTCTACTTTCGCGGTGTCGTGGATAGCTCAAGGATCATCATATCTATCCCTGATATGTTATGGTTCATCACGAAGCTCTAGTAGCTTGGTGGTAGTGACTTTGGAGAACCATCACTATCTCATCTGGAAGATCAACTCCCACTCGATTCAAGCGATTGTAGTACTCATACAATCTGAGCACATGCTCAACTATTGAGCTTTTCTCCTTAGTGTGCAGGCTTAAGAAACTTGTCAAAGGTCTCATACCTCTTGACGTGGGCACTAGCCTGAAATCCCAATTTTGGTCCTTGGAACATCTCATATGTTCTAAGATGTTTCAAAAACGTCTTTGGTGCCTCAATTCTAAACCATTTAGCATTACGCATTGAACTGTCATGTAGTCATCAAAACGTGTATGTCAGATGTTCGCAACATCCACAACCGACGTTCGAGGGTCAGCTCACTGAGCGGTGCATTAAGGACATAATCCTTCTGCCCAGCAATGAGGACAATCCTCTGTTTACGGACCCAGTCCGCATAATTTCTACTATCAACTTTCAACTAAATTTTCTCTAGGAACATATCTAAAACAGTAGAACTAAAGCATAAGCTACGACATAATTTGCAAAGTCCTTTTGACTATGTTCATGATAATTAAGTTCATCTGATTATTTAATGAACTCCCACTTAGATAGACATCCCTCTAGTCATCTAAGTGATACATGATCCGAGTCAACTAGGCTGTGTCCGATCATCACGTGAGACGGACTAGTCATCATCGGTGAACATCTTCATGTTGATCGTATCTTCTATACGACTCATGTTCGACATTTCGGTCTTCCACGTTCCGAGGCCATGTCTGTACATGCTAGGCTCGTCAAGTCAACCTAAGTGTATTGCATGTGTAAATCTGGCTTACACCCATTGTATTCGAACGTTAGAATCTATCACACCCGATCATCACGTGGTGCTTCGAAACAACTAACCTTCGCAAGGGTGCATAGTTAGGGGGAACACTTTTCTTGAAATTATTGTGAGGGATCATCTTATTTTAGCTACCGTCATTCTAAGCAAATAAGATGTAAAACATGATAAACATCATATGCAATCAAATAGTGACATGATATGGCCAATATCATTTTGCTCCTTTTGATCTCCATCTACGGGGCGCCATGATCATCATCGTCACCGGCATGACACCATGATCTCCATCATCATGATCTCCATCACCGTGTCTTCATGAAGTTGTCTCGTCATCTATTACTTCTACTACTATGGCTAACAGTTTAGCAATAAAGTAAAGTAAATACATGACATTTATGTTGAGACGCATGTCATAAATAAATTAAGACAACTCCTATGGCTCCTGCCAGTTGTCATACTCATCGACATGCAAGTCGTGATTCCTATTACAAGAACATGATAAATCTCATACATCACATATATCATTCATCACATCCTTTTGGCCATATCACATCAAACGGCATATGCTGCAAAAACAAGTTGGCCGTCCTCTAATTGTTGTTGCAAATTTTTACGTGGCTGCTATAGGTTTCTTAGCAAGAACGTTTCTTACCTACGCAAAAACCACAACGTGATATGCCAATTTCTATTTACCCTTCATAAGGACCCTTTTCATCGAATCCGATCCGACTAAAGTGGGAGAGACAGACACCCGCTAGCCACCTTATGCAACCAGTGCATGTCGCTCGGTGGAACCTGTCTCACGTAAGTGTACGTGTAAGGTCGGTCCGGGCCGCTTCATCCCACAATGCCGCCGAATCAAGATAAGACTAGTAACGGCAAGTAAATTGACAAAATCGACGCCCACAACTACTTTGTGTTCTACTCGTGCATAGAAACTACGCATAGACCTAGCTCTGATACCACTGTTGGGGAACGTAGCAGAATTTTAAACTTTTCTACGCATCAACAAGATCAATCTATGGAGTCATCTAGCAACAAGAGAGAGGAGTGCATCTACATACCCTTGTAGATCGCGAGCGGAAGCGTTCAAGAGAACGGGGTTGATGGAGTCGTACTCGACGTGATCCAAATCACCGATGACCGAGCGCCGAACGGACGGCACCTCCGCGTTCAACACACGTACGGTTGGGGAAGACGTCTCCTCCTTCTTGATCCAGCAAGGGGGAAGGAGAGGTTGATGGAGATCCAGCAGCATGACGGCATGGTGGTGGAAGCAGCGGGGATCTCGGCAGGGCTTCGCCAAGCTTAGCGAGAGGGAGAGGTGTTACGAGGGGAGAGGGAGGCGCCAGGGGCTAGGGTTGGGCTCCCATGCACCTCCCCACTATATATAGGGGTGGAGGGGGCTGGTTTCTTGCCCTCCAAGTCCATTGCGGCGTTGGCAAAGGTGGGGGGAAAGAAATCCCATCATTTCCCTTCCCCACCAATTGTTATCCCCCTTTTTAGGGATCTTGATCTTATCCCTTCGGGATATGATCTTATTCCTTCTAAGGGACGATCTTGGTGCGCCTTGACCAGGGGTGTGGGGCCTTGCCCCCACTACCCACGTTCATGTGGGTCCCCCCATGCAGGTGGGCCCCACTCCGGAACCTTCTAGAACCTTCCCGGTACAATACCAAAAAATCCCGAACATTTTCCGGTGGCCAAAATAGGACTTCCCATATATAAATCTTTACCTCCGGACCATTCCGGAACTCCTCGTGACGTCCAGGATCTCATCCGGGACTCCGAACAACTTTCCGGTTACCGCATACTAATATCTCTACAACCCTAGCGTCACCGAACCTTAAGTGTGTAGACCCTACGGGTTCGGGAGACATGCAGACATGACCGAGACGACTCTCCGGTCAATAACCAACAGCGGGATCTGGATACCCATGTTGGCTCCCACATGTTCCATGTTGATCTCATCGAATGAACCACGATGTCGAGGATTCAATCAATCCCGTATTCAATTCCCTTTGTCCAGCGGTATTGTACTTGCCCGAGATTCGATCGTCGGTATCCGATACCTTGTTCAATCTCGTTACCGGCAAGTCTCTTTACTCGTTCCGTAACACATCATCCCATGATCAACTCATTGGTCACATTGTGCACATTATTATGATGTCCTACCGAGTGGGCCCAGAGATACCTCTCCGTCACACGGAGTGACAAATCCCAGTCTCGATTCGTGCCAACCCAATAGACACTTTTGGAGATACCTGTAGTGCACCTTTATAGCCACCCAGTTACGTTGTGACGTTTGGCACACCCAAAGCATTCCTACGGTATCCGGGAGTTGCACAATCTCATGGTCTAAGGAAATGATACTTGACATTTAGAAAAGCTTTAGCATACGAACTACACGATCTTTGTGCTAGGCTTAGGATTGGGTCTTGTCCATCACATCATTCTCCTAATGATGTGATCCCATTATCAACGACATCCAATGTCCATGGTCAGGAAACCGTAACCATCTATTGATCAACGAGCTAGTTAACTAGAGGCTTACTAGGGACATGGTGTTGTATATGTATCCACACATGTATCTGAGTTTCCTATCAATACAATTCTAGCATGGATAATAAACGATTATCATGAACAAAGAAATATAATAATAACCAATTTATTATTGCCTCTAGGGCATATTTCCAACACCTACAACAGGTACGCCTTGAATTCTTCAGTCCAGGACCCCTCCTGGGTTTCAAGCGCAAGGAGCAGGTGTGCTCTTGAGGTCAGGCCGCAGGCGGGAGCTCCTGAGGTTGGTGGCGGCGGGAGCTCCTCCTGAGGCGGCGTAGGCTCCGCAGCCGGAGGGGCCGCTGAAGGCTTAAAGAGCCGCTCCTCAAAGACGCCAGGCTCCTGAGGCTGACGCCTTAACGCCCTCTTGGCGATATCATCAGCTTCCTTGTTTGTGTCGCGGGGAACATGCTGCAACTCTAGGCCCAAGAATTGCTTCTCCATTTTGCGTACCTCCGCAATGTATGCCTCCATGTGCTCGTCCTTTGGCTCGTACACCTTGTTGGAGAAGTTGACGAGGAGCTGAGAGTTGCCCTTGATGGTGAGGCGCTTCACTCCCAAGGCCACTGCAGCCTTGAGGCCGACGATGAAACCCTCGTATTCCACGATGTTGTTGGAGACCTTCTCGCCCTGCTGGAAGTAGAGCTGCGCGGTGTAGTATAGCTTGTCCTGAGTGGGCGAGATGAGCACGGCGCCAGCCCCCACGCCCTGGCGTGCGAAAGCGCCATCGAAGTACATGACCCAGCCATCTGGCACTTCACTTCCTGGCGAGTCAGGTCGGTTCTCGCCTGCTCCGGGTTCCGGAGCGTCGGTCTACTCTGCCATGAAGTCGGCGAGGGCATCCCCCTTGATGACCCTGGTTGTGCGGAACTCCAGTTGAAACGCCTGTAGCTCGATGTTCCACTCGGCGACTCTTCCGACTGCGTTGGGGATCTAGAGCAGCCTTTCTAGTGGGTAAGGCTGAGACGACCTTAATTGGGTGGCCTTGGAAATAATGATGCAGCTTGCGTGAGGCCACTAGGAGCGCGAGCAGGAGCTTCTGCGGCATGGGGTATCATGCCCTTGCATCCCGTTGCATTGTGCTAACAAATTAGACCAGGTGCTCGACGAGGGCAGGAGCATCAATGGAACCCGAAGTCTCCGGAGGTTGGGACGCCTCCTAAGGTGGAGGGACCTTAGGAGTTTGGTAACCCATCGGGGCCTCCATTGGCCTGGGACCGCCGTCTTGTAGGGCCTGATCATCCGCTGGCATCGTCACGGCCCTAGTGGCGCCGTCTTGGCACCGCCTTGTCCCTGCTGAAGGTGCGGCATTCTGCGACGAGCTCTTGACCTGGCGCTCCTCCCAGACAGGCACCAGCACCGCGCTGGCTGACGAAGCTATGTACCTAGGGTAGGGTCATGGACCTCTCCCAACTGCCCTACCCAAGGACATCTCTAGAAGAAATCACCTTTCAATCGACTTGGAGGTGTTCCACTTGACAGACTCGAAGACACTCGACCAAGAAGCGATCACTCGACCAAGACCAAACCACTCGACGGCCAGGAGACCTAAAGACACCCCGCATGCTAACGGTCGGTTATTAAGTAGCCTTTATGGTCATCATAGCACTTTATTAAGGGTATTACCAGTAACGCCCGACCTTAATGTATTTAAAACCCTGCATAACTGAGGGCCGTAGGGGTCCAGCGAACTCTATATAAGCCACCCCCACCTCAGTGTAAAGTGTTCGCACCCCTATAAACCATACATGCATAATCCAGTCGACCGCCTCCGGGCTCCGAGACGTAGGGCTATTACATCCTCCGAGAAGGGCCTGAACTCGTAAACCTCGTGTGCTTACAACTTCTCCATAGCTAAGATCTTGCCTCTCCATACTTACGCCCCTACATTACTATCAAACTTGGAACCACGACAGTTGGCGCCCACCTTGGGGCAGGTGTTTTAGCGATTTGTTGGAGGAGTTGTGATCTTTTCCGATCCGAATCATCATGGTTTCTGGCAGAGTTTTGGTGGAGGGCCGCGAGATCCGTCTCGACGCGCTCACGTTCATCGCCGACGATTCCGCTTGGCTTCAGGAGGCTCCGCTCGACGTGGACGCGCTCCCTGTCCCCGGGGCGACGCACTTTCACGCGTGCACCCGCGACATCCTTTTGCGGCAACCGTCGACCCACTGTCGGTCGGCTCATGTGCTGTCATCCCTCCCTGTTTCCCGCCGGCGCAAGCGCTCTAGTCGGTCGAGACATCAGCGGTGGGTGAGACACGCGGTGGCACGCCAGTCGGCCATCCCTTAAGTTGCGGCGATCGAGCCCGACGAATCCCTCTACGGCTTGTTCGATATGTCGACTGGCTACGCAGAGACCGCATCCGAGTGCGACAGCAGTGATCCAGCGGCGGAGGTTCTGATGGTCGATGGACCACCCAGTCCTCCCGGTTTTCCTCGCACCGATGGAGGCGCGGGTGGAGGCGACCCGTTGCGT
The DNA here is from genome assembly GCF_018294505.1 of Triticum aestivum. Lineage (NCBI taxonomy): Eukaryota > Viridiplantae > Streptophyta > Magnoliopsida > Poales > Poaceae > Triticum > Triticum aestivum. Next base: position 243,265,328 of record NC_057800.1, read on the forward strand.
CCCCTTGAGGAATACCTCCCCGAGCCTCTCACGTCTCTGCAGAGAGAAGAACTTCGTCGCCGGAACATGGATGCACTGCACACTCCTATCGTCGGAGAAACCCCCGAGGCTCGTGCCTTGGAGGACGCGCGCCTGGCAAACATGGCCAAGCGCGCTCGACTGGAGAACCTCTAGTGAGCACTCGACGAGCGTGCACGACAACGGGTTCCCGAATCCAGTCGATGTCAGCTCTTCCCGCCCCCGCAGGTATATCGAACTCCGATTCAGAATTTAGCAGCTGCAGCCCGTATAGCAGAGTCGATTCAGCCTTCCCAGTCGGAGGCTGGTAGAGGCTTGCTGCAGATCAGAGCGTTACTTCGGGCAGCAGGAGACCAGAATTCCGCTATTTCTCAGTCGTGGAACAGGATTCACAGCAGATCCATTGCTGCAGACACAGTCTAGTCGGCTCATAGCCCAACATCGCCCCCAAGGCGTGAGGGACGTGGGGACCGGCATAATCAGTATGGGAACCGTGAGCAATATGACCACCGATTCGATCGTGACGATCGACGTCGAGTGCCCACCCCTCCCCCGAGGAGCGGGTCGTATGCGCCTCGACAGCAGGATGACAGACGCCCTCGTAGTGATGGGCGAAGGATTCCAGTCAACTCTAGGGATCCAGGCTTTGATGCGACATCCATTCTCGTTCAAGGTTTGGTTGACAGGAACAGAGCTCACCGAGAAGGTCATGACAGAGATGCACCTACCAGCAGCAGAGCACATGCTTCAGGGCCAGAGTGCTTTAGTAGAGCCATCAGGGCCGCTGTGATTCCTCCCAACTTCAGGTTGGCGACTGGAGTCAGCAAGTTCACTGGTGAGTCCAAGCCCGATACTTGGCTTGAAGACTATCGAGTGGCCGTCCAGATTGGCGGCGGCAATGACGAAGTGGCCATGAAGCACCTGCCTCTCATGTTGGAGGGCTCGGCCAGAGCGTGGCTAAACCAGTTAGCACCCAGCAGCATTTACACTTGGGAAGATCTCGCCCGAGTGTTTGTCACCACATTCGAAGGAACATGCAAGCGACTGGCAGGGCTGACGGAACTGCGGTCTTGCGTGCAGAAGCCGAATGAAACTTTGAGGGATTACATCCAGAGATGGATCACGTTACATCACACAGTGGAGAATGTGCCTGACCACCAAGCAGTTTGTGCCTTCAAAGAAGGTGTCAAGTACAGAGAGCTGAATCTGAAATTCGGTCGGACCGGAGATATGTCTCTGAATCGAATGATGGAGATTGCCACCAAGTACGCTAATGGTGAAGATGAGGATTGACTCAGGAGTGGCAAGCTCAAGTCAGTCGCCCAAGAAACCGGAGAAAATTCCAATCGGAAACAGAAGCGGAAAGCCGAGCCAGCTGCTCCTAGGGAAGCCTTGGCTGTAACCCAAGGAAAGTTTAAACGGAAACCCAAAGGACCTTGGAACCCCAAGAAAGTTAAAGACTAGGACAGAAATGATGTGTTGGATTTGCCATGTCTCGTCCACACCAAGAAAGATGAAGAGGCTAATTTCATTTACCCGAAACATACCACTCGACAGTGTCGACTCTTGATCCAGCAGTTCCAGGGCAAGCAGCCCAAAGATAAGGAAAAGGAGTTGGACAATGTTCAGGACAAGGATGATAGTGATGATGGATACCCCCAGGTCAATTCCACCCTGATGATTTTTGCTGATGTTGAAAGAAAAAGTCGACTGAAAGTTATCAACCGAGAGGTGAATATGGTTGCTCCGGCGACACCCAGTTATCTGAAGTGGTCTCAGACTGCCATAACATTCGACCGGTCCGACCAGTTATCTGAAGTGGTCTCAGACCCCTAGGAGGCAAGCTTTGGTGGTCGACCCAGTTGTTGAAGGCACTCGACTGACCAAAGTCTTGATGGATGGTGGCAGTGGTTTGAACATATTATATGCTGAGACGTTGAAAGGGATGGGCATTCCGATGTCCAGACTCAGTACCAGCAACATGAGTTTCCATGGAGTCATTCCTGGGAAGAAGGCTGAATCACTCAGCCAGATTGCTCTTGATGTGGTTTTCGGTGATTCCAAGAATTACCGCAAAGAAAAGTTGACGTTTGAAGTTGTAGACTTCCAGAGTGCTTATCACGCTATTCTGGGCAGGCCGGCTTATGCACGCTTCATGGCCCGACCATGTTATGTGTATCTCAAGTTGAAGATGCCTGGCCCCAAAGGTGTGATCACTATTACGGGCAATCGGAAGAAAGCGGAAGAATGTTTTTAGAAAGGTTCAAAGATCGCTGAGCTCAGATGGCGGTGGTGGAGCTGCAGGAATACCAGAAGACTGCAGACCCGGGTGATTTATTGCGAGCCAAGAAGCCCGCCACAGAATCAGCTTTTCAGTCGTCTGGCGAAACGAAGACAGCTCACATCCACCCGGCCGATCCCAGCGCTGCTCCAACTCACATCTCAACAACACTCGACTCCAAATAGGAAGAAGCGCTCATCCAGTTCCTCCGTGAGAACTGGTACATTTTTGCATGGAATCCTTCTGACATGTCGGGTGTTCTCAGGGAGCTGGCTGAGCACCGCCTAAGAGTCGACTCAAAAGTAAAACCTGTCAAGGAACATATCCGACGGTCTGCCATCCAAAAGAGAAAGGCTAACGAGATTGTGAACATATCCGACGGGATGTGAGCGACTGTCTTTTTTAGACGCTTATTCCGGGTACCATCAGATCCGTCTGTATGGGCCTAACGAGATTAAAACAGCTTTCATCACTCCATTCGGGTGCTTCTATTATGTTACCATGTCGTTCGGCCTCAAGAATGCCAGAGCCACATTCATGAGGATGATTCAGAAGTGTTTGCTCACTCAAATCAGTGAGAATGTGGAAGCATACATGGATGACAGTGTGGTCAAGTCACGGAAGGGTTCCGACCTGCTGGCTGACCTTGCTGAAACCTTTGCCAACCTCAGGAGGTATGATATCAAGCTTAATCCATCAAAGTGCACATTCGGGGTTCCTGGCGGAAAATTACTCGGTTTTCTCGTTTCCAAATGGGGAATCGACGCCAATCCAGAAAAAGTCGGTACTATACTCTGAATGAAAAGTCCTGTGCGAGTGCACGACGTCCAGAAGCTTACTGGTTGCTTGGCCGCTTTAAGTCGATTCATATCCTGTCTCGGTGAAAAGGCATTGCCTCTTTACCGATTGATGAAGAAGTACGACAAGTTCGAGTGGACTCCCGAAGCTAATGCAGCGTTTGCAGAGCTCAAAGTTCTGCTCTCCACCCAGCCGGTGCTTGCTGCCCCAATCAGCAAGGAGCCTTTGCTGCTTTACATCGTAGCCACGGGACAAGTCGTCAGTATGGTACTTACGGTCAAGCGGGAAGAAGAAGTAAAAGCCTTCAAAGTTCAGCGCCCAGTATATTATATTTCTGAAGTTTTGACCCCGTCGAAGCAAAGATATCCTCATTATCAGAAGCTTGTATATGGGATTTATATGACCACAAAGAAAGTTGCTCACTACTTCTCTAATCATTCCATTACAGTCGTGAGCGACGCTCCGTTATCAGAGATCCTGCATAACAGAGATGCAACTGGTCGAGTGGAAAAATGGGCTATTGAACTCCTTCCTCTAGGTATCAAGTTATAGGCAAAGAAAGCTATCAAGTCCCAGGCAATAGCAGATTTCGTTGCCGAGTGGATTGAACAGCAACTGCCGACTCAGGTTCACTCGGAGCATTGGACCATGTTCTTCGACGACTCCAAAATGCTGAATGGTTCCGGTGCCGGGGTAGTGTTGGTCTCCCCCTGAGGAGATAAGCTCAGATATGTTCTTCAAATCCACTTTGATTCCTCCAATAACGAGGCGGAATATGAAGTACTTTTATATGGGTTGCGCATGGCCATTTCACTCGGCGTCCGTCGCCTCATGGTCTATGGTGACTCAGATTTGGTGGTTAATCAGGTGATGAAGGAATGGGACGTCAGAAGTCCAGCCATGACTGGTTATTGCAATGCAGTGAGAAAGCTGGAGAAGAAATTTGAGGGGTTAGAGCTTCATCACATACCCTGACTGAAAAATCAAGCAGCTGATGATTTGGCAAAAATAGGTTCCAAAAGAGAAGCCATTCCCAGCAATGTGTTTCTGGAACACATCCACACACCATCAGTTCAGGACGTTCCCTTCACTGAAGAGGCCCCGCAGCCAAAAAGTGCCACGGATCCGACTGAAGTTGAAGTTCCAGCTGTGGTCGACCTGATCATGGAAGTCTTGGTCATCACTCCCGACTGGACAGTACCTTACATCGCGTACATCCTAAGGAAAGAACTCCTAGAGGAAGAAGAAGAGGCTCGACAGATCGTCCGTCGATCCAAGGCCTTCACAGTCATAAAGGGGTAGTTGTATAGGGAAAGCGCGACTGGAGTCAGTCAGAAGTGTATAACACCAGAAGAAGGTCAGATGATCCTTGATGATATCCACTCGGGGACCTACGGTCATCATGCGTCCTCTCGGACCATTGTGGCTAAAGCATACCAAGTGGGATTTTACTGGCCAAGGGCCAATGAAATGGCAAAAGAGATAGTCGACAAATGTGAAGGATGTCAGTATTACTCCAATATGTCGCACAAGCCCGCGTCAGCTCTGAAAACCATTCCACTCGTCTGGCCCTTCGCTGTTTGGGGGCTGGACATGGTTGGACCACTGAAAACGGGCAGGAGCAGCTTCACTCATGTGCTAGTAGCAGTCGACAAGTTCACCAAATGGATTGAAGCTAAGCCTATCAAGAAACTTGATGCTTGCACTGCTATCAGTTTCATCAGAGAGTTGATATTCAGATATGGAGTTCCGCACAGCATCATCGTTGACAATGGGTCAAACTTCGATTCCGACAAATTTAGGGCCTTTTGCTCCTCTCAGGGCACACGAGTCGACTATGCTTCGGTCGCTCACCCTCAGTCGAATGGACAGGCGGAAAGAGCAAACGGCCTAATTCTCAAAGGACTGAAACCTCGATTGATGCGCGATCTCAAGCACGCAGCAGGTGCATGGGTCGACGAGCTTCCATCAGTTCTTTGGGGATTGAGGACGACCCCAAACCGATCGACCGGAAGAACCCCATTCTTTCTGGTCTACGGAGCCGAAGCAGTCTTGCCGAGTGACATGCTTCACAACGCCCCTCGAGTCGAGCTCTACTCTGAAGAAGAAGCAAAACAAGCCCGGCAGGACGCAGTCGACCTCCTGGAAGAAGAAAGAGAAATGGCCATGATCCGATCGACCATCTATCAGCAAGACTTGCGTCGATTCCATGCCAGAAATATGAAGAGTCGAGCCTTCCAAGAAGGAGACTTAGTCCTCCGCGTGGATCAGCAAAAACCACACAAACTCGCTACTACTTGGGAAGGCCCCTTCATAGTCACCAGAGTCCTCCACAATGGAGCGTACCACCTCTACAATGTCGATCGCCAGATTGATGAGCCACGAGCCTGGAATGCGGAGCTACTCCGCCCCTTTTATACTTGAATTCTCACTCGGATGAGATGTAATAAGAAAAAACTCCTGTAGTTTATTTATCAAAGACAAGAGCGTTATAATTTTCTCAGCGATTGTTATTGTTTTTGTTTGCGTAAGAAATCCCCCAATGGGTGGCTTAGCTGCGAATCTGCTTCGCCTAAGTTTGTAAAAATAATTTCCTACCGAGTGGTGAGCCAGCCTCCCACTCGGGGGCTTAGCTGCGAACCCGTTTTGCCTAAGTATTTAAAAATCCTACCGAGTGGAGAGCAATCCTCCCACTCAGAGGCTTAGCTGCAGTCCAGTACTCGCCTAAGTCTTCCCACTCGGAGACTTAGCTGCAGTCCGGCACTCGCCTAAGTTTGAAAAAATCCTACCGAGTGGAGAGCAATCCTCCCACTCGGAGGCTTAGCTGCAGTCCAGTACTCGCCTAAGTTTTCTCACTCAGAGACTTAGCTGCAGTCCGGCACTCGCCTAAGTTTGTAAAAAAAATCCTACCGAGTGGAGAGCAATCCTCCCACTCAGAGGCTTAGCTGCAGTCCAGTACTCGCCTAAGTTTTCTCACTCGGAGACTTAGCTGCAGTACGGCACTCGCCTAAGTTTGAAAAAATCCTACCGAGTGGAGAGCAATCCTCCCAGACGGGGGCTTAGCTGCAGTCCAGTACTCGCCTAAGTGTTTCAAAAAATCCTACTGAGTGGAGAGCAATCCTCCCACTCGGGGGCTTAGCTGCAGTCCAGTACTCGCCTAAGTTTTCTCACTCAGAGACTTAGCTGCAGTCCGGTACTCGCCTAAGTATTTAAAAAATCCCATCGAGTGGAGTGCAAACCTCCCACTCAGGGGCTTAGCTGCAGTCCAGTACTCACCTAAGTCTTCTCACTCGGAGACTTAGCTGCAGTCCGGCACTCGCCTAAGTTTGAAAAAATCCTACCGAGTGGGGAGAAATTCTCCCACTCGGGGGCTTAGCTGCAGTCCAGTGCTCGCCTAAGTTTTCTCACTCGGAGACTTAGCTGCAGTCTGGTACTCGCCTAAGTATTTGAAAATCCTACCGAGTGGTGAGCAAACCTCCCACTCGGGGGCTTAGCTGCAGTCCAGTGCTCGCCTAAGTATGAAACACATCTCAATCCTCAAGGACGACGAGGTGCAGGTCGACTGCCACCTTCTCCTGGGGAGCTTCGCCACAAATACAATGTGCGCTCCATCCCGCTCTGCAGTAACGAGGCGCAGGTCGACTGCCACCTTCTCCTGGGGAGCTTCGCACAAATACAATGTGTGCTCCATCCCGCTGTGCAGTAACGAGGTGCGGGTCGACTGCCACCTTCTCCTGGGGAGCTTCGCCACAAATACAATGTGCGCTCCGTCCCGCTCTGCAGTAACAAGGTGCGGGTCGACTGCCACCTTCTCTTGAGGAGCTTCGTCACAAATACAATGGGCACTCCATCGCCGACCCACAAGGACAACAAGGAGTGGATCGACTGCTTCCTTCTCCTTTGGAGCTGCGCTACAAATACAAAAGTTGTCTCGAATAAAGAACGGGTTCACTCAGCAGGGGATTCATGAAGATATTTAATGATAAACCAAGTTCTGATAAAATCCTAAAGGTTCGGAACCACGGATCGAAGTGCTCGGGCATTCAGCCCGAAAGAGTTTAACGGTTACAAAGGCCACTCGGCATTCCGAGGCAAATTTAAGGTGAGGCATAAAAGTTTGTTCACTCTGCGGAAGGACGACTAGCAGGCTCGATGAACTCGTCTAAGTCGGCGCCGTCGGTGATCCGAGTGGCTTCGGTGATGAAGGTCTCCATAAAAGATCGGAAGTCATGCTTCTGGGTGTTGGCGACCTTGATTGCTGCCAGCTTATCTTGTCGCACCTCCTTGCAATTGACGCGAACCAAAACAGAGCCACATCAGCGCCACACCGGGTGGAAGACTTCTTCCACTCCTGCACTCGGTCAGAGATTTCGTTAAGTCGAGTCATCAGGGACTCAAGATCATTTTGGAGCATGGCCTCTGGCCAAGTAGTCCATGACACCGTCGATGCGGGATTCCAGTCGGAGCAGATTCATGGCAGTTTCATCTTTCACGGGAGAATTGATTGGATCCAAACCTGGTTCGATCCGCCCAGTCTCCTCCTCGAAGTTCTGGCAAAACTCTCCATTCATGATCCAAGAATAAGTCAATTTTCATACGCTGAGTCGACACAAACAAAAATCAGTCGGAACAAAATGTGCACCTTCAAGCTTGATGAACAACTTCTTGGCAAGGCACCTCCAGATCATCCCTCCTGCGAGTGATGCCTTCCATCTTCTCGCCCAGGTTGAGGTTCTCCTTCTTCCAGCGCGAGCACTCCTTGTTGGCCTCGTTCAGAGCAGATTTCAGCTTGGTATTCTCTTCTTCCAACTGGCCGACTGAAGCCAATTTCTGTTCAGCCAAGGCAGTTCTGTCGTCAGCTTCCATTCAAGCAGCAGCCAAATCCCGATCCTTCTTCGCCAGAGCTTCTCTCAGTTTTTCTGCAAAGAAACGATGATTGATTCAAAAATAGCAGAAGGGTACTCAAGCCTAAGACAGACCAGTCGACAAACTCGTCTTACCAGTGGCGCCGTCCTTGACCTTTTGCAGCTCTGTCTTGGCGAGCTCCATGTCAAGGTTCAGTTGAATCTGATATTTCTCCAAGTCAGCAAAGCGAGCTCCAAGATCACAAGATTTCTGAAATCAAAGGGGAGAAGTTATTTTACAGCAAAAAAACGACAAAGACAATAAGTACTAAGACTACGGTCGACTGCCCGCAGTCCACCATAGTCTCGGGAACTACACCCAGAGGGTGCACTTTGCGTGCCCCCACTGGTTCTGATCCCACTCGACCGGCCCGCCGGAGTCGAGTGCAGGGAGTAAAAAAAGAGAGAAAGTAGAACTCAGACCACAGTCGACTGCCAGCAGTCGACCGCGGTCTCGGGGACTGCACCCAGTGGGTGCACTTGGCGTGCCCCCACCGGTTCTGATCCCACTCGACCAGATCGAGTGGAAGAGACAAACTACCAGTTCGGTTTACACTCGACAAAATGAAAAGACTACAGTCGACTGCCAGCAGTCCACCGTAGTGTCGGGGACTACACCCAGTGGGTGCACTCAGCGTGCCCCCACTAGTTCAAAAATTCAATCGACGCACCCAGTGGGTGTATAGATGCAAATATTTTCGGAAAGAGTCTTCAGATAGCATATCCTAACAGAACAAGCGGCGACCAACTAACCTGGACGTTGCTCTGGGGAGCCAAGATGGCATCATAGGGAGCTTGGCTGGTGTCCCGCACCGTCTTCATCTTCTCCATCATAATGCCCGCCTGGCGTATGGCTTCCCTGGCAGCATTCACCTCATCCTCTGGGACATGATGGGTCGCAAAAACTGAAGGCGGGTCGACAGGGGCCTGAGCAGTCGACGAGGAAGGCAAGGCACTCGACAATGGCACGGTGAAGGTAACAGAACCCCGATTGGCATCGCCAGCGTCCTGAACGACTGGCTCCGCCCTCGGCGTCGATTGTGGCACCTCGCTCGCGGGAGCTTGCCTATTTCTCCTTGCCAAAGGCCTCTTGGGCTCTTCATCATCGTTGTCAGGGAGGTCAATAATGTTAGGGGCTGTTCAAAGTTCAGTCGATAAAATCACATCACCCAATGGTGCACATTGCAGTTGAATCGACCAAAATAAAGACAGTATGGCAGAAATCATACCCAGATTAGAAGTGACCGCATCCTCCATCACCTCATCATCGTCCCTGTAAGCTGAGGTCCCAGAAGTAGCAGCACTGACAGTTCCAAAGTTCATCCGGTTAAAACAAGAAAAACAAACAACATAGAGCGTCGAGTAAATATGAAGGGAGACACTCACGCGGAAGCGATGGGGATGTCAATCTTAATCTTCGGCAACGCCTTCCGAAGCTTCGGCTCTGCGACTTTGGGATGCTTTGATGCTTGTTTAGTCGGAGTGGGCGAAGAGGTCCGAGGATGCGTCGAAGACTGACCAGTTTGAGCAATCGCCTTTTCACGGGCGCTCGGTCGTTCTTGGTCAAGTTTGGACTGCCTCTCCCTGCGAGGAGGTGACTCGACTTCTTCTTCATCACTTGGATCGTCGCTTTCTTCGTCTCCTCTACCGCCAGACTCCCATTCGCCACTGTCGCCGCCACTCGCTTCTCCTTCCGGGTCCTGCTCTTGCTCTCCGTTGGCATTGAATACATTTCAATAATGGCCTGAAAGAAAGCAGGAAGAACAAAGTGAGTTGACTCAGTATAGGCAGCTGCGCGAGTGAATTCAGATTACAAACAAAAACTCAAAATCGGACCTTCTCTGGTACATGAGACTGGTCGAGTGGAGGAACTCTCCTGGCTCCCCTGGGGTTGTCCTTGTTTCCGGTCATGCCCGACAGCCACTTCTCCAGTGTGTCGTCATCGACCTCCTCCGGGTGAATCCGAGTGGAGTCTTCGAGACCCAAATACATCCACATCGGATGGTCTCGGGCTTGAATAGGCTGGATGCGCCGCTGAAGGAAGACCTCCAAGAGATCCATACCAGTGACCCCGTCACAGATAAGCTGGACCACTCGCTCTACCAGCACCCTCACCTGCGCCTTCTCCTCTGGGAGCACCTTCAAAGGGGAGGGTTTCCTCACTCGGTCCATGGTGAAAGGAGGGAGGCCCGTCGACTGGTCTTTGCAGTAAAACCAGGTCGACTGCCATCCGCGAACTGAGTCGGGAAGAATCATGGCCGGAAAGGAGCTTTTCCCACTCATCTGGACACCAAGACCCCCACACATCTGAATCACTTGAGTCCTCTCGTCACTCGAATTAGCTTTTTTCACCGTCTGGGAGCAACAAGTGAAAATGTGCTTGAAAAGGCCCCAGTGAGGCCGACAACCCAGGAAATTCTCACACAAAGAAACAAAAGCGGCGAGATAAACGATTGTGTTGGGAGTGAAGTGGTGGAGTTGTGCCCCAAAGAAGTTCAGAAATCCCCGAAAGAAAGGGTGAGGAGGCAAGGAGAATCCATGATCGACGTGGGTGGCAAGGAGAACGCGCTCACCCTCCCGAGGATGCGGCTCGGATTCCTTCCTCGAAAGCCGTGCCGATTCATAGGGGATCAGCCCTCCTTCCGTTAGGTCGTCGAGGTCTTCTTGGGTGATCGTTGAGCGGATCTAGTCGCCCTGGATCCAGCCCTTCGGCAGGCCGGTTTTCGAGGAGGATCCGCCCCGACTGGTCGCCTTCCCCTTCAACCTCACTGTCGCCTTCTTCGCCCTCTCTAGAGCCGCCGTCTTCTCCTTCCCCATCGTCGCCGGCGAGGGAGCGTGAAGAGGAGAAGAGATAATGAGGACGCATAGTTCGAAGAGTCCCCGGTCCGACGCCTTATATGAGGCCGCTTCCGAGTGGCTGACTGGTAGGCCCGGGCGGCCCTGTCAAATCCCGTAATGATCGCGCTCGTGATACGTGGCGAAAAAGGTGGCGCGGGGATCGAGGCGGCTCCGCTCTATCCCATCCGATTACTACGGCTTCCCCCGTCCCGCGCGCTTCCCGAAATTCGGATCCCGCGAAATCTGCGGGCAGCAGAACAACTTGTCAGACCAAAGATCTCCTCCGCACCGTCACTCGGAACCTTTCAAGTAAAGAAACTCACTCGACAAAAAGCTAAGAATGGATCAAGGCGACTGAAAATGAAGTTGCTGTCATCACTCAGGATTCATTGACCCGAAACCAGATATACTCATGGCACGAAAAATGAGTCGGGGAAAATTCTCAACTCCTTCCCCACTCAAACCTCGATCCATTCGGGGGCTAATGACGAAGCTATGTACCTAGGGTAGGGTCATGGACCTGTCCAAACTGCCCTACCCAAGGACATCTCTAGAAGAAATCACCTTTCAATCGACTTGGAGGTGTTCCACTCGACAGACTCGAAGACACTCGACCAAGAAGCGATCACTCGACCAAGACCAAACCACTCGACGGCCAGGAGACCTAAAGACACCCCGCATGCTAACGGTCGGTTATTAAGTAGCCTTTATGGTCATCATAGAACTTTATTAAGGGCGTTACCAGTAATGCCCGACCTTAATGTATTTAAAACCCTGCATAACTGAGGGCCGGAGGGGCCCGGCGAACTCTATATAAGCCACCCCCTCCTCAGTGTAAAGGGTTAGCACCCCTGTAAACCATACACGCATAATCCGGTCGATCGCCTCCGGGCTCCGAGATGTAGGGCTATTACTTCCTCCGAGAAGGGCCTGAACTTGTAAACCTCGTGTGCTTACAACTTCTCCATAGCTAAGATCTTGCCTCTCCATACTTACCCTCCTACATTACTGTCAGACTTGGAACCACGACACTGGCCAAGTGAGGTGTGGCGGCCAGATAGAGCACCAGAGGCTCGAGGGGGCGAGGCGCTACCATCACCAGTGGGCTGGTCAGGTACCTTTTGAGGTCTTGAAATGCCTGGTCGGCCTCCGGGGTCCACTCGAACAGGCCCTTCCTATTCATCAGCTTGAAGAACGGCAGGGTGCGCTCCCCCAGCTTGGAGATGAAGCACCCCAGTGAGGTCACGCACCCCGCAAGCTTTTGCATTTCCTTGAGAGTTTGTGGCGGGCTCATGTCTTCTATCGCCTTGACCTTCTTCGGATTCTCCTCGATCCCCTTGGGCGACACGAGGAAACCCAGCAGCTTGCCCGAAGGGACGCTGAACACGCACTTCTCTGGGTTGAGCCGCAGGTCCATGTGGCGCAGGCTAGCGAAAGTCTCCTCCAAGTCTTGAATGAGGGTCCTCGCCTCCCAAGATTTTACCATGATGTCATCGACGTAGGCCTTAGCGTTCCTCCCGAGTTGCTGGCCCAGGGCGATGTGCATCAGCCGCTAGAAGGTTTCCCCAACGTTGTGCAGTCCGAACGGCATGCAACTGTGGAAGTATACCCCACACGGGGTCAGGAAGACCGTCTTCTCCACGTCCTCCACCGCCTTCTTGATCTAGTGGTAACCCGAGAAAGCATCTAGAAAACACAGCAGGTCACACTCGGCGGTGGAGTCAATGATCTAGTCGATGTGCGGAAGTGGGAACGGGTCTTGAGGGCAGGTGTCGGCATCCTGGTAACAAGGGTCCCCGGACTTGCCTTCCTGCGGCCCACGGCGTGGCTCCACCAGTGGCCCCGTACGGCCCATCTTCACCGGCAAACACTCGAGACCCTCGCGAGGTGGACGACGCAAGACCTCCTCGGGGGCGGCCTCACTAGGCTGGCTCGCGAGGGGCGGAGAGATCAAGGCAAGGGGCACCTTGCGAGGTTCCTATAACGCAAGCCATGACGACCGGGGCCAGGCGGGCGCCAGGTGGGTGCCAGCACGCACAATGTCCTCGTTTCCTCTTTGGTGCTAAAGACCCAAGCGCAGGCGAGGAGTCTCGAGGCATCAGGCAAAGGTTTGCATATCAGTGCAACGAGACCAAGACCAGCAGGACGGCACGATGGAGGTTACCGTGGAGCCCAGGACGGCGTCACCACCAGAGCCTTTGGCAGGCGAACACCACCTTGAGTCAGGATAACTTCTACTAGTTGTCTCCCTTCAAATTTGTTCGTTGTGGCATCCCTTCCCACCAGCATTTGGAAAGAGGACCAGGGCCTCTATAAATAGGGCTAGCCACCATAGTAGGAGGCAACTGATCCAAGGCCATTCAGATCATCCTCATCCACACAAACTCAACAAGCACAAGAGCACCTCTCCTTAGGAGGTTGTTCTTCCCTTGTAACTATTCATCCTCAGCCCAAGAGGCAATCCACCACACCACACTGGAGTAGGGTATTACACCACATCGGTGGCCCGAACCAGTATAAATCTTATGTCCCTTTGTTTTGCGAGTTCGACGCGCTGAGCCTTGAGATCGCGGTGAGGGAGAGTGCAAGGGGGGGAGAGATCTTCATGCGCACCCTAGTGTTTGAACCTCAAGGGTTTTGCCGGAACCCGAAATCCGACATTTGGTGCCCCAGGTAGGGGTGCACTGAAGCCTCTCTTCCATCAGCAGACCCGGCAGTAGTCTACAGTGCCGATGACCGGCAACCTAAGGGCCAACATCGACCACTGGGCGGCCTGGCCAGCCTAGGCAGCGTCGACCACCCAAGAAGACCTCAACTCCACGCCTCGAGCGGCACGTGCGCCGCCAAACGCTGTGGGGCGCGGGTGGCATGGCCCGATGCCGTCCACCCTTACCCTGCGGCGCGTGCGGGAAACCGCAAGGGCCTCAAGCTACGCCGTGACGACGGCGCCGCACACCCAGCGGGAACAAGCGAACATGAGGGCCGTAGTCATAGTGGCACGGGAGCTATTGCGGTGCCGACTGATGGAGAACGGCCGAGATGCATTGCTGGAGCGCGTCGCCGAGCTATTGGATGTTGCAGCCAGGGCAGCGCCGCCTTTCTGCTCCTTGCTTACGCCTCAGGCTGCAGCCGAATCGCACGGTGGGCCCCGCCGCGCCCGCACGCCCCCGGGCACACCTGGAGGTTTCGTCAACATCGGCGCAACCAGCAGTGCCAGACACCCAACTGCACATGTGCCATCTCCGATGGGCGCAGGCATATGCGTCGCCACCCACGACCCCATCAGGATGCCGCACTACCATCCTCAGGGTGACGCGCTGGGCCGGGCGACATGGAGCGCGGGGCACTTCGGCGAGGTTTTCAGGGTGACAGCTTCGGAGGCCTACGTGCCCCGCATGATGGACCAGGAGTACACGCCAGAAGATGACCCTGGCTCGTTCCTCGAGCCAGGCTGGGAAGAGGAGGCGCTAGAAGTTGAGGCCTTCCAGGAGCCACCCGGAAGCCTCGCTGACCATGCCGGCGACAACAGCTACATGGTACCACTAATCTCTCAGGAGCAGGCTTACACTAACCATGGGTCGCAAGTGGATTAGGTCACAGCGGTGGACGACGGCCCCAGCACGGCAGTCCCCCTTCCACCAGGGGGAGCGCACTGGGGGCTGCAAGGAAGGAGCCGGGAGCAAGGCCCCTCCTCGCATCGCACGGAGCAAGGCGTCTCCCGTTGGTAGGCCCTCTGCTGTGGAGGTGCTGGTGAGCCTTCCCCCCGATAGAGGGCCCGTGGTCGCCAAGGTCGCCGCTAGCGTCCCCTTTGCCCCTTGGCATCATCCTGGTTTCCGGACACCACAACGGTGGTCGAGGGTGGTGCAAGGCGGGGCCCTTGTCTAGCGATATGAAGCAAGGCTCATGCCTGTGAAGGTCTCCGCTCGTGACACTCTCACGTAATGATGAGTGGGGTTGTACATGCCCTGGAGTATTCGGAGTGCCGCCCTCGGGCCTCGGGGGCTCCCGCCCATGTCCTAGTGGAAGCACCATGCTCCGCGCTGGCCGTCAACACTGTCCCCCAATGACTATGCCCACTGCCTGTGAAAGCACTTAGCTCTGCGCTAGTGAAAAAACTCGAAGACAAGAAGACTAGCCAGGTGTCGGGCACGGTTATTTGCTTCTGGCCTCTCTTTTCTGAAGCTCGAATTAGCAGCCTTTCGATCTTGGATTTAAACTTGCATTTTGATTTCGTGGGGAGTGTCCTTTTTCGCTCGTATTAACTCAGTGAGTTTTTGGATTCGCGCTTTGTTTTGAGATTTTGCGTTCGTTGTTTCCTCCCCCCCCCCTCCGAGCACCTTGCGAGCGGGGGCTGGCAGCGGCGTACTCGCACTGTGCGCGCGACCCGCCCTCACTGGTGCTCGCTCCTCACGAGGCCCTCTCGAGTTGGCTGGTGGACCCCTCTAAAAACTAAAACTTTGTGAGCTCGCAAGGGGACTGCCCCCAGGAGAAGTTCGCAGCTGCAAAGTCAGCCCAAAGCCCGACCGGACCAAAATCAGTCATGACAGGAAGTTACGGTGGCAAACCCGCAAGGGGCTCGCAAGCACACAAGAGCGTGTTTTTAACCTGGCCTAAGGAGTAAAATGGTAGTCTATTTTACATAAGGGGCTCCCCCTTCCCAAAATGCTCTTACAATGTGAAGGGCCAGACCCAAGCTTTCGCGTGCAGGTTCAAAACGAAGGAGCGCAGGCTCAGTCGGACATGTCGCCAACCTCATCTCCGAAACCACTCCCGGATAGACTGCTGGCGCTGTCGCCGACGTTATCTTCGCCGTCATCAACCACAGCGCCCTTGTCTACCACGACCACCACCGCTTAATCGTCAGAAGCAAAGGCCCTAACCATAGCGTCTACCTTGTCACCCACCCAGCATGCAAGGTTTCCCCGGCATGGCCTCAGGCACTGGGGCAATAGCGGCGTCAAAGTCAGGATTGGTGTTCAGGAGATGGCTGAAGCCGCGGGATAATGCGTGACGAGAAGGCCTCAACTCTTTTCGTCCACAAGCTCGCGACCCCTCTCAGCACGGCTCTCCAGGCGCGTCACAACATCAGTGAAGAAGCGAAGATTCTTGGCGTAATCCTCGGTGTGGGGATGAGGGGCATGCTCATCGCAGATGGTACCAAGCGCCCGGTTGGCCTTCTTCCTGAGGTCCCGAAGCACGGGAGCGTGCTCGCGCAGTAGCGTCTGCCTGTGAAGTGCCTCCTCCCTACTTTGTTGTGCAAAGGACTCGGCGCTGGCAACCCGCTACTGAAGAGAGATCAGCTCGGCACAGGCGGAGGCTAGCTCGGCCTGCATAGAGGTCAGAGCGGCCGAGGCGGCTTTCTCGCACTATTCCGATTAAGCCAGCGCTGACTTGAGGGCAGTGGTCCTTCCCGCAGCTTCGGCTTCCATGAGCGCTAGCTTCAGGTCGTACCTGCCAACAAGGATCGCGCGAGCCTTGGCCACCCGGTGGTCGACCTCCTCCTGAGCCTTGTCCTCACGCGCATCGACAACATCTTCTATTTAGGCGACCTGGCGCTCCCTAGTCTTCAACCGCTCGAGCTCGAGGCTACGCTCCGTGGCCTCCAGCAGCAGTGCTTCTTCGCGCCTCAAGATCTCCTCCTTGTCGGACGGTGCACCCTTCATCGATGCTAAGGCAGCTTTGCATGCCTCCACCTGCTACTCCAAGGAGGCATTCAAGGCCTGGAGCTCCCGCCTGCGCTCCTCGGCAATCGCGCGGTGACAGTCTGCCTCCCTGGCCTCCTCCAAGGCTTGGGTGCTGACCTCGCGCGAGGTTTCCAGGGATGCCTTGGCCTTCGCATTAGCGTGCTCACGCTGAAGGCGCCCGAGGTTGATAGCCACCTTCAGTTGATGCCACTCCACCAGCCGGAGACCCTCGGCCTCAAGGCGTGCATCAACATCCATGAGTTCTCTGCCGACCCGGCTCATCGCACCCATTGCCTCCTGAAAGAGCTCGTGGCGGATGACACTCCGCTCGTGCGCAAACTTAAGCGTGCGACCAGGTCCGTCCCCCGCAGCGGGGGTTGCCGACGGGATTCGAAGTGGCTCACCTGCTTTCAGCAAGGGGCTGGGGGCTGACGACTCCCGGATCGCCGACCAGGTTTCGGCAGGGGCCCGGATGGGTTGAGGCCCATTGCTCGAAGAAGAAGCCAGGATCGAAGTCATCCAGCCACCGTCCATAACTAGAGGAGGAGCCCTTGGCACACTTGTCGCACCACAGGCAAGGCCACGAAGGAGAGACGACAAAGTCGCGGGCTCAAGGCGCGAGGCTAGCGTGTTTGCCTCTCCGGCCGACCTCGCACCTGGTGAGGCATGCAGGCTTGGGGCGCTCAAGGCCAGCGGGGGATTCGAGGTAGGAGGAGGTTGCTTCCCGGGAGACTTCGCCGCCTTAGCAGAAGGGACCCTGAGGAGCCACAGTCAGGAGGGGAAGAAGCACTCAAGAAATTACAAAGATAAGGTACTCACTCATCTATGGCGATATACTTCCTTTGCTTCAACGGCCGGAAGGCATCACTGATGCAGCTTGGAGACCCTTTCCTCTTGCGGAGTGCATCAAAGTCCAGACGGAGCCGGCCGAAGCCTTGGACGCGGCAACCAGCACAGGGCGCGGCTGGTGAGGCACCCGAGGAGACGACCTCGGGAGTGCTGGGCTGAGGGGAGCCCTCTGGCTCCGCCTCATGATGACCTGCTGAGACCCCAGAGCCTTCGGCCTCAGGAGCAGCAAATTGCATCGCCTCCTCAGCTGTCGCCCCAGGGAAAGAGTCACGGGCTCACGGGGATGGCACCTTAGGAGCCTCAAGCGGTGTCGGTGCCTTAGGAGCCTCACGCAGTGTCGGTGCCTCAGCACCCGCGCCTCCGGCTCCAGCGATGCTCGCCCCCCTGCACCCACTCTTGGGGTAAGTTCGATGCTGGTGGCAAGTAGGGGAAGCACGGAGACAGGGTTCTCGCGGGGCACTTCAAGGCCGACTGGACGCATGTAACACCCCGGATGTAATTTACCTAATATGTACTCCAACTCTTGCCGTTTCCGGCGCTAAGTTATTTTATTTCCTCGGGTTCGGGTTCTTTTCTCTGTGTGTTGTTGTCGTTGTCATGCATCTCATATCATGTCATCATGTGCATTGCATTTGCATACGTGTTCGTCTCATCCATCCAAGCATTTTCCCCGTTGTCCGTTTTGCATTCTGGCGCTTCTATCTCCTCCGGTGGTCCTTTCTACCACTTTTCTTGTGCGGGTGTTAAACGTTTTCGGATTGGACCGACACTTGTCATGCGGCCTTGGTTTACTACCGGTAGACCGCCTGTTAAGTTTCGTGCCATTTGGGCTTCGTTTGATACTCCAACGGTTAACCGAGGGACCGAGAAGGCCTCATGTGTGTTGCAGCCCAACACCCTTCCAATTTGGCCCAAAACCCACCAGAACCCTCTCTATCATCTAGAGCGTTCGATCACGATCGCGTGGCCGAAAACCGCACCTCATTTGGACTCTCCTAGCTCCTCCTATGTCTATAAATAGCACCCCCTCCGAAATTCACGGGTCTCCCCTCCCCCTAAACCCTAGATCCATCATCCCCGCGCCGCCGGACACGTCCGAACCGGGCCGGACATGTCCGACTTGCCCCTCCGCCGCCACATGTCAGCTCCTGACTCGCCCGAGCGCCGAGCCCCACTTCGTCGCCACCGCCGGCCTGGGATGCCCGCTCCGGGCCCCCGAGGCCCATCGCCCGTGCCCCGCCGCCTGGGAGCAGGCGCCGCTCGAGCGCGCCCGCGGCCGCCGCCTCTCCTCCACTCCGGCGAGCTCCGCCACGCCGGACCCCGCACTGAACCTCGCCGCCGATGCCGCCACACCGCCCGCCGCCACGTTCCTCGCCGCCCTGCCGCGCCGCGGCCGGACCCGACTCCGGCGAGCCTCCCTCCGACTCCGGCGACCACGCCCCCGCCGGCCCCTTCCATCTCCGGCCGCCGTCTGCGCGAACTCCGGTAAGTCCTCCGACGAGATCGGATCTGACGTCAAGAAGCGTGCCGATCCGGATCTGAGCTTCTCTCTCGGTTGACTTTTGCCCCAAACCCTAGAGATTTTGCATATTTCATCATGCTATAACTTTGCATCTGTAGCTCCGTTTTGCACGTGTAGCATATCAAAATGTTGGCCTCAGAGAGTACATCATTTCATGTCATTGCATCATTTTTATTTGAGCTCATCTTGATGCCCGAAATGCTGTTGGAAGAGAGCTATTTGAGTTAATTGTCAGATCTGCTGCATCAAATAGCTATTTGTCATTTTTGCCATGATTAATGTGTCCATGATATGCTCCTGAGCTCTACATGAGTTTTGTTATATGCTTTTCCATCTTTCTAGAGGTGTTATCCATGTATTTTTGTGATATGTGTGGTGACTAGCACAAGCTTGCAAAGTGGTGCATTCGTTAATGCTGATTTCAGGAACTTAGAATTTCTCTAAGTCCTTGATCTGTTTTTATCAATATGCCATATGTTCATGTTGTTTCCTAGTGATCCGTGCCTCTTTTGAGGATGATTAGTAAGGATGATTTGTTAATAGTGTGATGCTCTATCCATCCATGTCTTTGTTTGCAATTATGGAGCACCCTAGCTTGAGTCAATCGAGCTCTACTTTTGCTATTTTGTAATTCCTGGAAGATTGTCTACTTGTTAGCGATTTTCCCGAGGATGTTGTTGTTGATCCGTGCATGCTATGTTGTTGTTCTTGCCATGTCTAGCTTATACAATGTGTATTCTTGATGGGTGTATGATTAGATTGTCATTCCTTGCTCTGTAGTGAGTGCATCGAGCTCGTAAACATGCCTACTCATTAACAGATTTGCATGCTCCAGTTTTTCTCTAAGTCTGTAACCTGATTATGTTTTTGCCATGTTCACATGCTTGCAATTGTATTTTCTGATCCCTTTTGGCTCAAGGTCACTAAGGGACTTTTGTTAAGCTCTTTCCTTAGCTCCATGCCATGCTTTACTTTGCCATGTTAAGTTCCTGTAGCATATAGTTTTCATGCTCCAAAGTGTGCTACCTGATCGGAAATTCTAGGCTTGTGTTAATTTCACTAAGTCTGAAACCTGTTTACCAATTGCACTTTTGCCATGCTTGTTTGAACCTGTTAATGGATGAATTGGCTGTATCTTAGTGTTCATCTTCTGTCAAGCATCATGAGTGGATCCCTGCCATGTATTTTGTTGCCATGTTTGAGTGTCGTAGCATATTTATCTTGATGCCTTTAAATGGCTACTTGTTGTTTATCGCAGACCGTGCCATATTTGTTTTGCTTGCCATTTCCAAACCGTGCATCCGATTCCGGTGTTCTTTATATCGATTTCAAGCGAAATCACCTCACCTTTCCAGTGGCACACTTGGATTTCCAAGTTGAGGCCAGGTTCATTCATTCCTTGTCAAATCTTGCATATGCATCACATATCGCATCCCGCATAGCATACCATGTTTGCATCATGTTGTTTGAGCATTTGCACGTGGTTGATTGTGTTCCTTTTGCTTGTTTGTCTTGTTTGGGTAGAGCCGGGAGACGAGTTTGCTAATGAGGAGCCTGTTGAGTTTGCTTTCGAGGATCCAGTTAACTCTGACAACTTTGCAGGCAAGATGATCATACCCTCTAAATCACTTCTATCTTTGCTTGCTAGATGCTCGCTCTTTTGCTATGCCTATGCTACGATGCCTACCACTTGCTTATCATGCCTCCCAAATTGTCATGTCAAACCTCTAACCCACCATGTCCTAGCAAACCGTTGATTGGCTATGTTACCGCTTTGCTCAGCCCCTCTTATAGCGTTGCTAGCTGCAGGTGAAGATTGGAGATCGTTCCTTGTTGGAACATTGCTTATTTGTTGGGATATCATTATATTATCTTGTTGTCTTAATGCATCTATATACTTGGTAAAGAGTGGAAGGCTCGGCCTTTTTCCTAGTGTTTTGTTCCACTCTTGCCGCCCAAGTTTCCGTCATGTCGGTGTTATGTTCTCGGATTTTGCGTTCCTTACGCGGTTGGGTAATAATGGGAACCCCTTGACATTTCGCCTTGAATAAAACTCCTCCAGCAATGCCCAACCTTGGTCTTACCATTTTCCACCTAGCCTCTTTTTCCCTTGGGTTTCCGGAGCCCAAGGGTCATCTTATTTAAACCCCCTGGGCTAGTGCTCCTCTAAGTGTTGGTCCGACAGAGCTGCCTGCAGGGCCACCTCGGGGCAACTTGAGGTTTGGTTTTACTCGTAGCTAGTCTCATCTGAGTGTGCCCTGAGAACGAGATATGTGCAGCTCCTATCGGGATTTGTCGACACATTCGGGCGATGTTGCTGGATTTGCTTTAACTTGTCGAAGTTGTCTTGTAGAACCGGGATACCGAGTCTGATCGGAATGTCTCGGGAGAAGGTATATCCTTCGTTAACCGTGAGAGCTTGTCATGGGCTAAGTTGGGACTCCCCTACAAGGATTTGAACTTTCGAAAGCCGTGCCCGCGGTTGTAGATAACTTGAACCTTAACTTAATTAAAATGAATCAATTGCGTGTGTAACCGTGATGGTCTCTTCTCGGCGGAGTCCGGGAAGTGAACACGGTGTTGGAGTGATGTTTGCGTAGGTTGTTCTCTAGTTCTTCGTTCGTGCTTTGCCTTCTCTTCTCGCTCTCTTTTGCGAACAGGTTAGCCACCATATATGCTAGTCGCTTGCTGCAGCTCCAACATATTACCTTGCCTTTACCTATAAGCTTAAATAGTCTTGATCGCGAGGGTGCGTGATTGTTGAGTCCCCGTGGCTCACAGATTACTTCCAAACCAGATGCAGGGCCCGATGACTCCGTTCCAGATGATGCGCTTGAGTTCAAGTGGGAGTTCGACGAAGACTCACGCCATTACTATGTGTCTTTCCCTGATGATCAGTAGTGGTGCCCAGTTGGGGCGATCGGGACCATGTCGCTTGTTGGGGTTGATCTTTTATTTTGGTACCGTAGTCGGACCATGAGTGTATTGGATGATGTAATGCTATTTATGTACTTTGTGTGACATGGCGAGTGTAAGCCAACTATGTACATTTCCCCTTATTATCTATTTACATGGGTTGTTGTGAAGATTACCTTACATGTGACATTGCTTTCAATGCGGTTATGTCTCTAAGTTGTGCTTCGACACGTAGGAGCTATAGCCGCATCGAGGGCGTTACAACGCAGCCCCCATTCATCGAAGGGGGCATCTACCCCACGAACTCCACCCTGTTTGAGCAGCAGTACAAAAGACAGCCCTCCTGCAGCATATCGGCTAGCGAGGGGTCGCGAGTCAGGACCTCGAGCACCGTTCTTCGCGCCTCGGGCGGAAGCCCCAACTCATGAAGCCTCATGTGATCCTGGCCGCCGGACAGGGCCCACATCAGATGGAAATGGCGCTGGAGTGGGCCGACGCGGCGTCGGAGGAACTCCTTCATCACCATGGGCGTAGTCACGCCGAGATCTTTCAGCCTCTTCAACCGGAGCCAGACGAAGGCAATGCGGGGGTCCGCAAGCTTCTCGTGGCCTCAGCCAGAGCTGGGAACGGCAGGCGCCAAAGGGGGCGAGAGCAGGGGGCTGAGCACACCGACGTCCACAAACACCCACCATGTCCGAAACTCGCTTGTGGATGGTGGAAGCTCAAAATCAATCCCCGAGCCAGCCGTCGCAGCCACGACCTGGAAGCTCAAGCATCCCGAGCACTACCGAGGGCTAGCCAGGTGCAGCGAGAAGAAATGGAGCAAAAGGGCCATGGAAGGGGGAATGCCCACCATGGCCTCGTAGACGAAACCAAAAACGGTGAGAAGGGAGACTGATTTTGGATCTAGGTGCAACATATGGATCTGATAGTGGGAGAGCACGGCATTGAAGAAGGCGATGAATGGAGGAACCAGGCCAGCCCATAGGGCATCGATGAAGAATTGTACTTCGGTGGCTGTCTTGTCGACGGAGGCGTGGGATGCGGGCCAGGCCACCGTCGTCCCCCATTCGTTGAAGTCAGCGCCGAGCGCAGGGTGCACCTTGTCCATGGCTTCCTAGTTGAGCACCAACGACCGGCCTACGACGGGTTCAATGGCCGGGGGTGGCCCGGCTGAAGACTGAGACTTCTTCTTCCCCTTCTCCATTTGCGGGGGCGCCATGGCAACAAGGAGGGCCGAGCTCGGGACAGATTGGAAGAGGAGGTTATTGTTTCGGAAAGGTGGGAGAGTTGGAGGGGCGCATCACTGGCAATGGGGGAATAACTGTGTAAGTCATGATGGCCACCAAGCTAGGCAGATATCAAGGCTGCATGGGGAAGTGGGGCCGCCCACGTCCCGTCAATCGCCATGTGTCAACTGAGGCCGCAGGCTGTTGGGGCCCGTGGCGCTCTGCACTTGCCCCTTGGCTTCGCCTTGAAGCCAAGTCCGAGCACGCCTTGGGCCCGAGGGCTAATGTCGGCATCCTGGCAACGGGGGTCCCTAGACTTGCCTGCCTACGACCCACGGCGTGGCTCCGCCAACGGCCCCGTACGGCCCATCTTCACCAGCAAACACTCAATACCCTCGCGAGGTGCCGAGCCTCGCAAGGGGCCGAGCCTTGCGAGGCAGACGACGGAAGACCTCCTCGGGGGCGGCCTCGCCAAGCTGGCTCGCGAGGGGCAGAGAGATCAAGGCAAGGGGCACCTCGCGAGGTTCCTGTGATGCAAGCCATGCCGACCGGGGCCAGGCGGGCGCCAGCGCGCATAGTGTCCTCGTTTCCTCTTTGGAGCTAAAGAGGCCAGCGCAGGCGAGGAGTCCCGAGGCATCAGGCAAAGGTTTCCATATCAGTGCAATGCGACCAAGACTAGCAGGACGGAGGTCACCGTGGAGCCCAGGACGGCGTCACCACCAGAGCCTTTGGCAGGCGAAGACCACCTTGAGTCAGGATAACTAGTACTAGTTGTCTCCCTTCAAATTTGGCCGGTGTGGTATCCCTTCCCGCCAGCATTTGGGAAGAGGACCAGGGCCTCTATAAATAGGGCTAGCCACCACAGTAGGAGGCAACTGATCCAAGGCCGTTCAGATCATCCTCGTCCACACAAACTCACCAAGCACAAGAGCACCTCTCCTGAGGAGGTTGTACTTCCCTTGTAACTATTCATCCTCAGCCCAAGAGGCAATCCACTACACCACACTGGGGTAGGGTATTACACCACATTGGTGGCCCGAACCAGTATAAATCTTGTGTCCCATTGTTCTGCGAGTTCGCGCGATGAGCCTTAAGATCACGGTGAGGGAGAATGCAAGGGGGAGGAGAGATCTTCATGCGCACCCCAGTGATCGAACCTCAAGGGTTTTGCCGGAACCCGAAATCCGACAGCAGGCTTTGTTGAGGTTGGTGAAGTCAACGCACATACGTTCCTTCCCGCCTTTCTTGGGCACAACGACGGGGTTCGCCAAACACTCTAGGTACCGGACCTCGCGGATGACTCCCGCAGCTTGCAGCTTGTGGGTTTCCTGGACAATGAAGGGTTGCTTCTCCGTGGACTGTCATCGCGCCTTCTGCTTCACAGGGCGCACATTGGGGCACACCCTTATGTGATGCTCAATTACCCCCCTTGGGACCCCCACCAGCTGCTTGGGCTCCTAGGCGAATACCTCCTTGTTTGCACACAGGAACCTCACCAGTGCCTCTTCTTGGTCAGGATCGAGGTTGGCGCCTATGGTGAAAGTGGCTCCTGAGGTCCCGTCCTCCTCGACTAGCACTTGCTTAGTTTCAGCCCGATCTCGAGTAAAAAACTGGTTCTTTTTTGCTGGCGCAACCCCCTTAGCCCCCGAGGTGGCTCCGTCGACTGGGCGCGCTGCCGCAGCGGCCTTGAAGGCGAGCTTGAGAGCTGTTAGGGCTTCCTTGGTGTCCCCAGCCACGGTGAGAACTGATACGTCTCCAACGTATATATAATTTTTAATTGTTCCATGCTATTATATTATCAACCTTGGATGTTTTATATGCATTTATATGCTATTTTATACGATTTGTTGGACTAACCTATTAACCTAGAGCCCAGTGCCTATTTCTGTATTTTCCTTGTTTTGAGTATCGCAGAAAAGGAAAACCAAACGGAGTCCATTTGACCTAAAATTTCACAGAGATCATTTTTGGACCAGAAGAAGCCCACGGAGTACCGGAGATGGGCCAGAATAGTCCCGAGGCCACCACGAGGGTGGGGGGCGCGCCCCTATCTCCTGGCCGCCTCGGGGATCCCCCCCAGACTTGTTACCGACTCCAACACCTCTTATATATACCCAAACTTCCAGAAAGAAACCTAGATCAGGAGTTGCGCCGCCGCAAGCCTCCGTAGCCACCGAAAAAAAATCTAGACCTATTCCGGCACCCTGCCGGAGGGGGGAATCCCTCTCCGGTGGCCATCTTCATCATCCCGGGGCTCTCCATGACGAGGAGGGAGTAGTCCACCCTCGGGGCTGAGGGTATGCACCAATAGCTATGTGTTTGATCTCTCTCTCTCTCTCATGTTCTTGATTTGGCATGATCTTGATGTATCGCGAGCTTTGCTATTATAGTGGGATCTTATGATGTTTCTCCCCCTCTACTCTCTTGTGATGAATTGAGTTTTCCCTTTGAAGTTATCTTATCGAATTGAGTCTTTAAGGATTTGAGAACACTTGATGTATGTCTTGCATGTTCTTATCTGTGGTGACAATGGGATATTCACGTGATCTACTTGATGTATGTTTTGGTGATCAACTTGCGGGTTCCGTGACCTCATGAACTTATGCATAGGGGTTGGCACATGTTTTCGTCTTGACTCTCCAATAGAAACTTTGGGGCACTCTTTGAAGTTCTTTATGTTGGTTGAATAGATGAATTTGAGATTGTGTGATGCATATCGTATAATCATACCCCACGGATACTTGAGGTGACATTGGAGTATCTAGGTGACATTAGGGTTTTGGTTGATTTGTGTCTTAAGGTGTTATTCTAGTACGAACTCTAGGATAGATTGAACGGAAAGAATAGCTTCGTGTTATTTTACTATGGACTCTTGAATAGATCGATCAGAAAGAATAACTTTGAGGTGGTTTCGTACCCTACAATAATCTCTTCGTTTGTTCTCTGCTATTAGTGACTTTGGAGTGACTCTTTGTTGCATGTTGAGGGATAGTTATATGATAAAATTATGTTATTATTGTTGACAGAACTTGCACTAGTGAAAGTATGAACCCTAGGCCTTGTTTCAACGCATTGCAATACCGTTTTTGCTCACTTTTATCATTAGTTACCTTGCTGTTTTTATATTTTCAGATTACAAAAACCTATATCTATCGTCCATATTGCACTTGTATCACCATCTCTTCACCGAACTAGTGCACCTATACAATTTACCATTGTATTGGGTGTGTTGGGGACGCAAGAGACTCTTTGTTATTTGGTTGCGGGGTTGTTTGAGAGAGACCATATTCATCCTATGCCTCCCACGGATTGATAAACCTTAGGTCATCCACGTGAAGGAAATTTGCTACTGTCCTACAAACCTTCGCACTTGGAGGCCCAACAACATCTACAAGAAGAAGGTTGTGTAGTAGACATCAAGCTCTTTTTTGGCATTGTTGCTGGGGAGGTTAGCGCTCGAAGGTATATCTTTAGATCTTGCAATCGAATCTTTTAGTTTCTTGTTTTATCACTAGTTTAGTCTATAAAAGAAAACTACAAAAATGGAATTAAGGTTGCCTCATATGCTTCATCTTTTTAATGTCTTTCGTGAAAATAAGGATTCCAATAATTGTGCCAAAGTGTTAGAAGAAGAATGTATTAAAATGTTTGGCACTAAATCTTTGGATGATGAGCAGGATTGCAATGTTATTAGTATGAATTCTTTGAATATCCATGATGCTAATGATATGCAAAGCCACAAGCTTGGGGATGCTATGTTTGATGATATTTTTTGTCCCCCAAGTTTTGATGAGCAAATTTATTATGATGAAAGCACCCCTCCTATCTATGATGATTATTGTGATGACATGTATGCTATACAGAATAATGATATCCATGAAACTTGTCATCGTGATTTTAACTTTCAATTGGATTATGCCTCACATGATAGTTATTTTGTTGAGTTTGCTCCACTATTATGAATGAGAAGAATTTTGCTTATGTGGAGAGCAGTAAATTTTCTATGCTTGTGGATCATGAAAAGAATGCTTCGTGTGATGGTTATATTGTTGAATTCATTAATGATGCTACTGGAAATTATTATGATGGAGGAATATATGCTTGTAGGAGTTGCAATAATATCAAGTTTCCTCTCTATGTGTTGAAAATCTTGAAGTTATGTTTGTTTTACCTTCCTATGCAAGTTGATTCTTGTTCCCATAAGTTATTTGCTCACAAAATCCCTATGCATAGTAAGTGGGTTAGACTTAAATGTGCTTGTCATATGCTTCATGATGCTCCCATTATGTTTCAATTCTTATGTTTTATGTGAGCATCATTGAAATCATCATGCCTACCTAGAAAGGCATTAAAGAAAAGCGCTTGTTGGGAGACAACCCAACACCTTTACCTACTGTTTTTGTGTGTTCACATGATTAAGCTACTATAGTAATCATGTTTTATAGCTTTTGTTTTGATAAAGTGCCAAGTAAGACCTTTGGGATGATCTATGGTGATAGTTTATTTGATCTTGCTGAAAAACACAAACTTTTACGCTCAGGAAAACAATTCTCATTTTTAACAGAAGCGTGATAAAATATTGATTCTTTTTGCAGAAGATTAACGAACAAATTACTCAGGCTTTCCTAATTCTTCAGAATTTTTGGAGTTACAAAAGTATTCAAGAGTTACAGATTACTACAGACTGTCCTGTTTTTGACAGATTCTGTTTTCGATGCATAGTTTGCTTGTTTTCTAGTTTCTATGGCTTATATTGCTTAATATAAATTGTATAAATGGTATGGTACAGTAGTCATAATGTGATAAAAATTATGAATCTTGTCTTTACAGTACCTAAGTGGTGATTTGCTTTCTTACACTAACGGAGCTTACGAGTTTTCTGTTAAGTTTTGTGTTGTGAAGTTTTCAAGTTTTGGGTAAAGATTCGATGGACTAAGGAATAAGGAGTGGAAAGAGCCTAAGCTTGGGGATGCACAAGGCACCCCAAGGTAATATTCAAGGACAACCAATAGCCCAAGCTTGGGGATGCCCCGGAAGGCATCCCCTCTTTCGTCTTCATTCATCGGTAACCTTACTTGGAGCTATATTTTTATTCACCACATGATATGAGTTTTGCTTGGAGCATCATTTTATTTTATTAGGATTTGCTTGCTGTTATTTAGAGTGATGTTTTGCATCTTTTAGTTCAATAAAAAGGTCAAGTATATCCTTTACCATGCTTATTTTGCAAGTCTATATGTTGCTGTTTGAAAATAGAAAGTTTGCTATTATGTTTTCAATATTGGTGAATAGTCAGAACCTGATAAAATCTTGAAATTTTTACACAATTACTAACAACAAATTATCTACAGTGTGGTAATTTTTCATAATTTTTGGAGTTAAAGAAGTATTATTCCTCTTGCATTCTTTATAGACTATCCTGTTTAGACAGATTGCTGTTATGATTGCATTGTTTGCATATGTTTGCTTGTTTAATGATTCTATTTGAGGATAGGAGGGTTAAATATGCAGAGGCAATTACTAGGCAATGTTAAATAATAATTTTAGTGATTTGCTATAGTAGAGAATGATAAGGTTTAACATGGATTTATACTAACTTATCTCACAAGTTCTTGTTGAGTTTTGTGTGCATGAAATTTTTAAGATTCCAGGAAACTATGATATGAGAGAAATTAAGGAGACACAAAAGCTCAAGATTGGGGATGACCAAGGCATCCCTAATTAATATTTCAAGAAGTATCAAGAATCTAAGCTTGGGGATGCCCTGGTAGGCATCCCACCTTTCTTCATCAACACTTATCGGTTAGCCTCGGTTGAACCTAAGTTTTTGCTTCTTTACATGATATGTGCTATCCTTGCAATGTCATTTTATTTTGTTTTGCTTGCTGTTTGAATAAAGTACTTAAGATCTGAAATTTTATTTATGTTAAGGAGTCTTCACATAGTTACATAATTATTCAACTACTCATCGTGCTTCGCTTATATCTTTTGGAGTAGTTTGTCGTTTGCTCTAGTGCTTCACTTATATCTTTTTAGAGCATGGCGGTAGTTTTATTTTGAAGAAATTGTTGAACTCTCATGCTTCACTTATATGATTTTGAGAGTCTCTAAACAACATGGTAGTTTGCTTTGGTTATGAATTAAGTCTTAATATGGTAGGCATCCAAGAGGGATATAATAAAATCTTTCATATAAAGTGCATTGAATACTATGAGAAGTTTGATTCTTTATGATTGTTTTGAGATATGAAGATGGTGATATTAGAGTCATGCTAGTGAGTAGTTGTGAATTTGAGAAATACTTGTGTTAAGGTTTGTGAGAACCATAGCATGCATGTATGGTGAACCGTTATGAACCGAAGTTGGAGCATGAGATATTTTTTGATTATCTTCCTTATGAGTGGTGGTTGGGGACGAGTGATGGTCATTTCCTACCAATCGATCCCCCTGGGAGCATGCGCATAGTACTTTGTTTCAATAGCTAATAGACTTTTGCAATAAGTATATGAGTTCTTTATGACTAATGTTGAGTCCATGGATTATACGCACTCTCATCCTTCCACCATTGCTAGCCTCTCTAGTACCGCGCAACTTTCGTTGGTACCATAAACCCACCATATACCTTCCTCAAAACAGCCACCATACCTACCTATTATGGCATTTTCATACCATTCCGAGATATATTGCCATGTAACTTTCCACCGTTCCGTTTATAATGACACGCTCCATCATTGTCATATTGCCTTGCATGATCATGTAGTTGACATCGTATTTGTGGCAAAACCACCATTCATAATTCTTTCATACATGTCACTCATGAGTCATTCTACATCCCAGTACACCACCGAAGGCATTCATATAGAGTCATATTTTGTTCTAAGTATCGAGTTGTAATTCTTGAGTTGTAAGTAAATAAAAGTGTGATGGTCATCATTATTAGAGCATTGTCCCATTTGAGGAAAGGATGATGGAGACTATGATTCCCCCACAAGTCGGGATGAGACTCCGGACAAAAAATAAATAAAAGGGAAAAAGGCCATAAAAAGAGAAGGCCCAAAAAATGAGACAAAAAGAGAGAAGGGGCAATGCTAATATCCTTTTACCACACTTGTGCTTCAAAGTAGCACCATGATCTTCATGATAGAGAGTCTCCTATGTTGTCACTTCCATATACTAGTGGGAATTTTTCGTTATAGAACTTGGCTCATATATTCCAATGATGGGCTTCCTCAAAATGCCCTAGGTCTTCGTGAGCAAGCGAGTTGGATGCACACCCACTTAGTTTCTTTTTGATCTTTCATACACTTATAGCTCTAGTGCATCCATTGAATGGAAATCCCTACTCACTCACATTGATATCTATCAATGGGAATCTCCATAGCCTGTTGATACGCCTAGTTGATGTGAGACTATATTCTCCTTTTTATCTTCTCCACAGCCACCATTCTATTCCACCTATAGTGCTATGTACATGGCTCACGCTCATGTATTGCGTGAAGATTGAAAAAGTTTGAGAACATAAAAAGTATGAAACAATTGCTTGGCCTGTCATCGGGGTTGTGCATGATTTAAATACACTTTGTTTGATGAAGATAGAGCATAGCCAGACTATATGATTTTGTAGGGATAGCTTTCTTTGGCCATGTTATTTTGAGAAGGCATGATTACTTTGTTAGTACGCTTGAAGTATTATTATTTTTATGTCAATATTAAACTTTTTTCTTGAATCTTTCGGATCTAAAATTGTTGCCACAATAAAGAGAATTACTTGGATAAATATGTTAGGTAGAATTTCACATCAAAAATTTGGGTTTTATCATTTACCTACTCGAGGACGAGCAGGAGTTAAGCTTGGGGATGCTTGATACGTCTCCAACGTATCTATAATTTTTTATTGTTCCATGCTATTATATTATCAACCTTGGATGTTTTATATGCATTTACATGCTATTTTATATGATTTTTGGGACTAACCTATTAACCTAGAGCCAAGTGCCAGTTTCTATTTTTTACTTGTTTTTGAGTATCGCAGAAAAGGAAAACCAAACGGAGTCCGATTGACCTGAAATTTCACGGAGATCATTTTCGGACCAGAAGAAACCCACGGAGTACCGGAGATGGGCCAGAAGAGTCCTGAGGCCACCACGAGGGTGGGGGTGCGTCCTACCCACCTAGGCGCGCCCCCATATCTCGTGGCCGCCTCGGGGACCCCTTGACTTGTTCCCAACTCCAACACCTCTTATATATACTCAAACTTCTACAAAGAAACCTAGATCGGGAGTTCCGCCGCTGCAAGCCTCCGTAGCCACCGAAACCAATCTAGACCGGTTCCGACACCCTGTCAGAGGGGGGATTCCCTCTCCGGTGGCCATCTTCATCATCCCGGCGCTCTCCATGACGAGGAGGGAGTAGTCCACCCTCAGGGCTGAGGGTATGTACCAGTAGCTATGTGTTTGATCTTTCTCTCTCTCTCTCTCTCTCCTGTTCTTGATTTGGCACGATCTTGATGTATCGCGAGCTTTGCTATTATAGTTGGATCTTATGATGTTTCTCCCCCTCTACACTCTTGTGATGAATTGAGTTTTCCATTTGAAGTTATCTTATCGGATTGAGTCTTTAAGGATTTGAGAACACTTGATGTATGTCTTGCATGTGCTTATATGTGGTGACAACGGGATATTCACGTGATCTACTTGATGTATGTTTTGGTGATCAACTTGCGGGTTCCGTGACCTCGTGAACTTATGCATAGGGGTTGGCACACATTTTGGTCTTGACACTCCGGTAGGAACTTTGGGGAACTCTTTGAAGTTCTTTGTGTGGGTTGAATAGATGAATCTGAGATTGTGTGATGCATATCCTATAATCATACCCACGGATACTTGACATGACATTGGAGTATCTAGGTGACATTAGGGTTTTGGTTGATTTGTGTCTTAAGGTGTTATTCTAGTGCGAACTCTAGGATAGATTGAACGGAAAGAATAACTTCGTGTTATTTTACTACAGACTCTTGAATAGATTGATCAGAAAGAATAACTTTGAGGTGGTTTCGTACCCTACAATAATCTCTTCGTTTATTCTCCGCTATTAGTGACTTTAGAGTGACTCTCAGTTGCTTGTTGAGGGATAGTTATATGATCCAATTATGTTATTATTGTTGAGAGAACTTGCACTGGTGAAATTATGAACCCTAGGCCTTGTTTCAATGCATTGCAATACCATTTTCTCTCACTTTTATCATTACTTACCTTGCTGTTTTTATATTTTCATATTACAAAAACCTATATCTATCATCCATATTGCACTTGTATCACCATCTCTTCGCCGAACTAGTGCACCTATACAATTTACCATTGTATTGGGTGTGTTGGGGACACAAGAGACTCTTTGTTATTTGGTTGCAGGGTTGTTTGAGAGACACCATCTTCATCCTACGCCTCCCATGGATTGATAAACCTTAGGTCATCCACTTGAGGGAAATTTGCTACTTTCCTACAAACCTCTGCACTTGGAGGCCCAACAACGTCTACAAGAAGAAAGTTGTGTAGTAGACATCAAGAACGCCGCTGCTCCCGGCATCTTCATGAGGTTGTAGGTTGGATGGGTCGTTGCCATGAACTGAGCCAGGGCAGGGTACCCGAGGATGGCGTTGTATGGAGGCTGATGCGGGTGATGTCGAAGTCGATCAGCTCGGTGCGGTAGTTGTCGCGGGTACGAAAGGTGACCGGGAGTCATATTTGCCCCGGGGGGCTTGTGGAGCCGACGCCGACTCCAGAGAAAGGCTTGGTGGGGCGGAGCCGGCCATATGGTACGTGAAGCAAACTGAAAGCTTCCACAGAGAGCACGTTGAGGCCGGCTCGGCCGTCGATGAGGGTCTTAGTCACAGCCACGTTGCAGATGGTGGGTGTGCAGAGCATTGGTAGCGCGCCCGAGCCCATGGTGATGGCTGGGTGGTCCTTCGAGCTGAAGGTAAGGTCGGCCTAGGGCGCCACCCATCTTGGGGGAGCCCCCTGCTGCACGCAAGCGGCGCCCACCTGGCAGATGAACTGCTTGACGTGGCGATCCATGGGTGGCGCCCGCGAACCACCAAGGAGGGCTGCTACGGCGGGGGAACCTATTCCGCGAAGCGCGTGACGAAGAGACCGCGCACCTCCTCCCAGGAGGCTACCAAAGATCCTGGCAGACTAAGCAGCCAGGCACGTGGCACGCCGGCCAGGGCCAGGGGGAACCAGTTGGCCATGACCTAGTCG
The DNA here is from genome assembly GCF_018294505.1 of Triticum aestivum. Taxonomy (NCBI): domain Eukaryota; kingdom Viridiplantae; phylum Streptophyta; class Magnoliopsida; order Poales; family Poaceae; genus Triticum; species Triticum aestivum. The sequence continues at coordinate 243,298,619 of NC_057800.1, forward strand.
TCGCCTCTGGCTTCAAGAACGGCCTCCTCGTACGCCTGCAGGAAGGCCGCTGGATCTGCCGCACCATCGTACCGGGGCGGCATCTCTGGCTCTAACTTGCGCAGCCACCGCACCTGCCGCAAGGCGAGGGTGAAGGCCCAGACGCCCGCGGCGCATCCGCAGGAGCCCGCCGGCCTAATTGGAGGAGTGGCGTCTGCCATGGGAGCAGGACGAAGCAAGCGGAGAGGCGAAGCTTCGGCGCACCCCTACCTGGTGCGCCAAATGTCGGATTACGGGTTCCGGCAAACCCTTGAGGTTCGAACTATGGGGTGCACACGAAGATCTCTCCCTAGCTCACTCTCGTAACGATCTCAAGGCCTAGCTCGCCGAACCCAAGGAACAAGAGACACGGGAGTTTTATTCTGGTTCAGGCCACCGTTGTGGTGTAATACCTTACTTCGGTGTTGTGTGGTCGATTGCCTCATGGGCTAGGGATGAACTAGTATAGTGGATGAACAGTCTCCTGAGGAGAGGTGTTCTTGAGAGCAATAAGGTGGTGAGATGGCCTTGGTGGAGTGGATCTGACCCAAGATGAGCCGATCCCTGACTACGGTGGTGGCTAGGCCTATTTATAGAGGCCCCGGTCCTCTTCCCAAATGTTAGGTGGGAAGGGATCTCACAACGGCCAATTTCGAAGGGAGACAACTAGTACAAGATATCCTCACAAAAGGTGTTCTTCACCTGCCAAAGGTTTTGGTGGTGACGCCGCCGTGGGCTCCGCGGTGACCTCTGTACTGTCGTCCTACTGGTCTTGGTCTTGTTGCACCGATATGGAAATCTTTGCCTGACGCTTCGGGACTCCTCGCCGGCGCTTGTTTCCTTAGCACAAAGGAGGAAACTAGCACTCCGCGCCCGCTAGCGCCCGCCTGGCTTCGGTCGTCGTGGCTCACATCACGCGGACCTCGCGAGGTGCCCCTTGCATAAATATCGCTGCTCCTCGGGAGCCAGCCTAGCGAGGCCGCCACAGAGGAGGTCCTGGTGTCGTCCGCCTCGCGAGGGTCTTGAGTGGTTTGTCGGTGTTTTGGGAATGGGGGTCCCCAGGCTTTCCTACCTGCGGCCTATGGCGTGGCTCAAGTGGGGGCCCAGCGCGGCCCATCTTCATCAACTCAAGCTCAAGACCCTCGCGAGGGGCCAAGCCTTACGGGGCGGACGACCGGAAGCTTCCTCAGAGGCAGGCTCATCAGGCAGGCTCGCGAGGAGGCGGAGAGATCAAGGCAGGGGTACCTCACGGGGAGCCCGTGACGCAAGCCATGACGATCGAGACCAGGCGGGCGCCAGGCGGGCGCCGGCGGGCGCAGTGTCCTTGTTTCCCCTTTGGTGCAAAGGGGGCAAGCACAGGCCAAGGCATCAGGCGAAGGTTACCATTCCGGTGCAACGAGACCAAGACCAGCAGAGCGGTAGGACGGAGGTCACCGTGGAGCCCAAGACGGCGTCATCACCAGTGCTTTTGGCAGCCGGAGACCACCTTTGGTCAGGATAACTTGTACTAGATGTTCGCCTTCAAAATGGCCAATTGTTGGCGCCCTTCCCGCTCATTATTTGGGGAGAGGCCCAGGGCCACTATAAATAGAGCTAGCCACCACAGAGTGAAGGGAGACGAGAAGGGACCAAGAGAGAGAGAGAGAGGCGATTGAACTCACCCAAGCTGTTCATCGCACCAGCTCAAGAACACCTCTCGCGAGGCTATTCTTCCCTTGTATTAATCATCATCAGCCCCTGAGGCAATCCACCACACCACACATTGGAGTAGGGTATCACACCACAATGGTTGCCCGAACTAGTATAAACCTTGTGTCCCTTGTGTTGTTCGTTGTTTCCATCTCAAATCACGTGAGGAGATTGGATTTAGATCGGTAGGGGCGAGATCTCCGCGCGCACCCCATTGTTCGAACCTCAAGGGTCTGCCGGAACCAAAAAATCCGACATTTGGCACGCCAGGTAGGGGTGCGCCGGAATCTTTCTTCCGCTGTTCACCTACGATCTTTCGTCGTGTCCATGGCTGACGCTCGTCGGGCTCGCGCCGAGCGCCGGGCTGCTATCGCCACCCACGTTGCCCAGACGGCGCTTGTCGGCGGACGTCCTCGGCATTCCCCGTTGCCTTCCGCCAACGCCGCCACCGGCCCGGCGGGGAACGAGCAGCAGGCCTCCTCCCAGCATCCTTCGGTGTGGCGGGAGGGCCTCACCACCACACCGTCGCTAACTCCAGCCGCTTCGTCATCCCACGCCCGTCGCACCCCCATGGACACGCACGCCGCGCTGCTCCTGGCAAGAGAGCTCTTGCACTACCGCCCCGTCGACGACCTCTACGAGGACTGGCTCGCCTGCATCACCGAGCTCGTCAGCGCCGGAGGGGGCTTCCCCTTGCCGTCCCTCTCACTGCCTCGCCCTCCATTTTGGGCAGGAGGCGGGGACCAGGAGGCGCATCCACCACCTCCTCCCCAAGAAGGAGCCCTGGCTCCAAGGCGCACAGCCCCAGGGCAAGACCCTCCGTGTCCGGTGCGTGCACAGAAAGAAAGGAGCTGCCAAGAGATTCCTCATCCCCAAGAAGGTGCTCGCGCGCTCCCAGCGCCGGCGCGCCAAGATCGCGTCCCTGCACCTCCACGCCAAGACCCCGCGCTGCTCCAAGCGGCGGCGCGCGGTAATCCCCAGGAACAAGCCCAGCACTAGCAAAAGGCACCGGTGGCCACGGCAGGCTGTCGCGCCCTCACCCCCGAGCAACGCGGCGTCGCATGGCCAGGCAAATTCAAGCCTGACCTGCCCCCTCGCTATGATGGCATGACGGACCCCGCGGAGTTCCTACAGCTCTACGAGCTTTGCATCGAAGCCGCCAACGGAGTCGAAAGGGTCATGGCGAACTGGTTTCCCATGGCGCTCAAGGACGGGGCCCACACCTGGCTCCCGAACCTGGCTCCTAGCACAATCTCCTCCTGGGATGAGATGCGCACTCACTTCATCGCCAACTTCCAGGGCACTCGTGACCGGCCCCCGACCGTGAGTGATCTGCGCCGCATCAAGCAGCAACAAGGGGAAACCCTGCAGAAATACATCCAGCGCTTCAACAACCCTCACCTCAAGATCCCCAAGGTGACTAAAGAAGCCATCATCTCGGCCTTCTCCGATGGCGTACGCGACATCAAGATGAAGGAGGAGCTAGCAATCCATGAAGACCTGTGCACATCCCTGGAGCTGTTCAACTTGGCGACCAAGTGCGCCAGGGCTGAGGAAGGGCGCCTTTGCCTCCTCAAACACCCGGCTGCCGACCCAGAAGAGAAGAAGCCCAAGGCCAAGGACGTGAAGCGCAAGGGGGCTGTCGTGCTTGCAGCGGAGCCAGACACCAAGCGAGGCAGGGATTAGCCTGAGTCATCCAAGGGCAACCGGTACTGCATGTACCACAACCTCCACACCCACAACACCAACGAATGTCAAGAGCTCAGGGCCGTGAGAGATGGATGTGTCGACCGACGCCTCGAGCACAACGACAGGGGCTATGGATGAGGAGGAGGAAGAGGTGGCGGATGATGGGAAGACCATGGCCCTCGGCAAGGGTGGCGTGACCAACCTCGCGAGGATCGCTGGTAGGACCAGCCTCATGAGGGAGACTGGAGAGATCAGCCTTGTGAGGATCGCCCGTACGGCAAAGAAGGCCTTCCTCCTCTGCCGCCTCCGCCGAGGAGGAACGAAGACCAACGTCAAGACGAGGGGGCTGGGGGCTTCCAGGAGCCACGCACAATCGCTTGCATCTTGGGTGGCACGCAGGCCCCAGCCTCACAGCGCATTTTCAAGCAGTTTGCTCGCGAGGTGAGTGCGGTCCTCCCCAAGCTTGAGGCCACGCGCCCTCTTAGGTGGTCTGCGTGCGCTATCATGTTCAGCTCAACGGATCATCTCAAGTTCGCGGCAACGGCCGGAGTCCTCCCGATGCTTTGCTCCCCAGTCATCAGCAATGTGCAGGTCACCAGGACCCTCATTGACGGCGGAGCAGGACTCAACGTCCTGTCCGTCGAGACGTTCGACAATCCCCAAGTGCCATACGATCAGCTCCAGCCGACCAAGCCCTTCTCAGGAGTCACTGATGGTTCCACTGTTCCCATAGGGCAGGTTCGCCTTCTAGTCACCTTCGGACAGCGCAACAACTACCGCACCGAGCTCATCGACTTCGACGTCGCCCACATCCGTCTGCCATACAATGCCATCCTCGGGTACCCGGCCCTAGCCAAGTTCATGGCAGTGACTCACCATGGGTACAATGTCCTCAAGATGCCAGGAAGCGGTGGAGTCATCACCGTACCCTGTGAAGAAAGGGACGCAGTGTGTTCACTTGAGAGCGCATTCCAAGCCGCGGCAATCGAAGACCCAGACCACAGAAACGGAAGGCTTCCCGAGGCGACCCTTAATAAGAAGAAGGTTTCACCTGACCCAAGCCAAAAGGAGGCAGGCGCCTCCGGAGGCGTTGCGTCAGGATCTGCGCCCAATCAGGGAGCGCCACCCTCTCTCGCATAGGAAGGCGCGCCCGGTGCCCTCCTCAGGCAGGGCTCGGGGGCTCTTTCTTGGAGAGCCACCGACTTTGCCAAGGTTGCAAGGGAGGTGCTCGGGTACTACTTGGAGGGGTGCTTCCAGGTGCGTTTCCCTCAGGAAGATACAAGGCAAGGAAGACCAAACCCTCAGGAGTTCATCGCAAGAAACACCCAGGAGCTACAGGAGTAGAGAGTCATGCACGGCAGCCGCCGCTTGCCCACTGTAGCCCCACATCCAGGCAAGGATGGTGGGCTGCGCGTCTGCCTCGACGTGCCAGGGCTCAACCAAGCCGCGTCACAGGAGCGCCTCTGGCCCTCACGCGTGGGGCGTTGCGAGGGTCCACCTCACAGCTACGTTCGCATGCCTTTCGGCCTGCCGAACGCGGTCGCCGCTCATCAGCGCCTACTGAGGAGCATTCTGGAGGCTCAGGAGGTCAGGCATCATGCGGTCCTGGCGGAGATGGAGATGGCTCTCGGAGACCCACTTGTGCCCCCGGAGCCTCCTGAGGCTCCTGGGCCTGGGGGCTCGTGAGGATCAACATCTTCATCGCACATGGCCCACTTCTTCAACATCACTCCATATTCAACGGCACCAGGTGACACCTTTCTAAGTTCCATTCTTAGCTGGGAGCGCCCACAGGGCCGCATCATTCCTAGGCCGCGTGGGTCCGTCCCTACGGCATGTATCCGTTTTTCTTATGCTCTTTACTTACCTTGTTGGGGGCGCCCCTCGGGCTGCATCATCCCCGAGCTGCTCGGGCCTGGCCCAGCGGCGTTTTCTTTGCTCGCGTCTATTTAAATGAATTTCCTCTTGCATGCTTAACACACCCGACCTAATCGCCTGCTCGATTGACGCCTACCTATGGAGCTGCTCGCTCTGGCACGGCGTCTGCGCATGGGTCCGTCCCTACAACGCCGATAAATCTGAGTGGTCGAGCTCTGGCCGCGGCAGCCCCGCAAGGCGCCACCTCACTAGGCCCTCAGTGCCCCAATCACTTCCCCGGAGCGACAAAGGTTGGCTGGCAACCGTAACGACAGGTCTTGTTTCTCTTCATGATTGGTGTGCAGGACCTACTCCAGGAGCAACGCTAGGGACATTGCGAGCTGTCTCTCCCTCTCTCCGGCACGGACCGCTTGCACATTAAAAGGGGGTGCCTGAGAATCGTGACTCATGGGCTCCTACTAGCTCTCCAGCCCTCACCCCCTAACCTTGACCCACGACATCACGACCTGTCATACCAGCGGCGGCTGAGCTCGCTCGAGGGCCGGGACCTGAGGATGTAGATCATTATGGAAAGTGCGGGGGAGTGGGAAGAAGCTCGCGAGGACCTAACCCAGCAGCGCCTCAGCTGCCACCACTCGGGCTAGGCACTTCATCGAGGAACTACACCAGACTCAAGAGATAAGTCACACCCTTACAGGAGTTGAACCAACGCAGCACAAAAACCCTCGCCCAGTGCGGCTCTGTCATGGCGATGTTGCCTTCCTTTCTCGCCCAGCGAGGGCTGCTTGAGCGCTAAAGGGGACCTCCCGAGCATCGCGACTCGGGGGCTCTTACCGGACCTCGGGCCGCTCACCTCCTGGCCTTGACCCACCGCATTGGGACCTGGCATACCAGCGACGGCTGAAGCCTGCCTGGGGACTGGGACCTATCAGTGTAGAGCGCCAAGTCCTTGTGAGGATAGAAAGGGGGAGCTGAGTCGAGACAGGACAAGCACCTCACATTGATTCATATTAAGGATATAATATTCGTAAAAGACATGGCAGACGCCTTACATGCCCCCGCGGGGTGTTGCTTCGATTCCTCGCAGGGAACAAGAGTACTAATCCTAAGGAATGCTAATCGCCCGCACCGCCGCAAGGGACGCCATCATCAACAGTGGGCTGCCCAACGTCGACGCCAACCCCATCCAGATCAGTGGCGTTGGCGGCTGGACGCAGCTGCCCCGCTCCGAGCACGGCGCGAGCTCGGGGGCTCGTAGCTGTCGCCGCTCGTCTTCGGAGTCGCGAGGAGCTCGGGGGAGCCGCTGGATTCCCCAGCTCCTCCGCTACCGCCTTGTCAGGACCCCGATTCCAAGTCACATCGATCTAGCCGGTAACACCTCATATCACTTTGCAGCCTCACGCACGGTATTCCCACGGGTGTCGCCTTACCATGGCCCGGGACCGTTTGCGCCTTTTGGCTCATGTATATGATAATGTCGCTAGCATCCATATGACAGAGAACCCGGGCCGACATGGCTAGTCGTGAACCCAAAGCGGCACTAACCTATGGGGACAGGCATACATGAATCACATCGAGCATGTCGGTCAGCAGCGTGTGAATCCGGGCTGTAGCACTGGGCTATCAGGACTCCGGGAACCCGGGCTGTAGCAGGCTAGGCAGGACTCCGGATGTCACCGCGTGACATTTCCCCGAAGGGACAGACACAGGAGCAAAGTGAAACACATGCCAGCCAGTCAAGTGTTCAGAGCAGTAGTGCTGGGCTAGCAGGACTCCGGTGAACCGGGCTGTAGCGGACTACTATCGCTCTCGGAAGCACTTAGACTACATTTCCCCATAAGAGAGGCTGCCAAGGATAAACAACTAGATTGTTGGATCCCATGCATACCAAGCATTTCAATCATACACACAATATGCTCGACATGCGCAAATATAACATGGCGTCACAACAGGACTCTATGACTAAGAGTATTTATTCATTATGCTCCGAGGAGCGAGATATTACAAACATGGGTCTCATGACCCAACATTTAGAGCATACAAGTCAAAGCACACGCGGAAGCTTAACTTGTCTGAGTACAGGCAACTACAAAATAAGAAGGCTCAGAAGCTTAACTATCTACCCGATCATGTCGAGGGCACAAGATCGTAGCTGAGGTATCAAGCTAACGTTGAAGTCCACGCGGAACTACTAGCGAGACTGAAGTCTCTCTCTCTGCAAAACATAAATTAAGCAAACGTGAGTACAAAGGTACTCATCAAGACTTACATCAGAACTAGCTACATATGCATCGGTATCAACAAGGGGGTGGTGGTGTAGTTTAACTGCAGCAAGCCAGCTTTGACTCAGTGGCTAACCTGAACTACGATTGCAAGCAACTCTTTAAGGTGGCGCACACGAGTCCGCATATTCACCATTCAATACACCACTATGGATCCACTCCCATCTCCCTACGAGAAGGCCATCCATAGCACTCACACTTATCTTGCGCATTTTAAAGTATCCACTTTCACTTGTCTATGAACTGTTATAGGCAACCCAGAAGTCCATTACCGCGGACACGACTATTCGAATAGATGATGTTAACCCTGCAGGGGTGTACTTCTTCACACACTCTCTCACCACTTACCGTCGTTTACATGACATGTACTCGGCAACCTTCAAGCGGAAGCCCAACGAGGGTGTCGGCCACGGCCTACCTAAACACTCAAGTCTCTAGTCCAGGTTTATCGCCTATCCAGGTTCCATCCGCAGGGAGTCCGGCTGAGGTTTCCACATACGGCCCCGAACGATGTGAACAGGGTTCCCGAGACACCAAACGGGCGCCCGGTACACCGTGCCACGGTGTATCTACCGCATCATAGCCCACCCCTAGGGTCAGCGCTACGCACGGCCGCCAACACATATCCTATAAACACCAAAAACTATTTGCAACTCCTGGACAGAGGACAAGGGTGATCAAGAAGCCGAGAGGGTCCATTGGTTTCGGGCCCAATGCGTGGCAGTAATTGTTTCATGGATCACAAACACAGAACTCAGATCCTAAGGATGGCTTCAATGAGACAACCCACCATGTACTCCTACATGGCCTCTCACCGCTACCTTTACCAAATCGTGTTCACACACTTAGCTCTCAACAGTAGGACATGTTTACACACCTCCGATTCATCCCCGATGAATCAGACCTGACCCAACTCTAAGCAGTAGCAGGCATGACAAACAAGCATGAATGATTAGGCACATTAGGGCTCAAACAACTCCTAGTCATGCTAGTGGGTTTCATCTATTTACTGTGGCAATGACAGGTCATGCAGAGGATAAGGGGTTCAACTACCGCAGCAAGTAACAGAGGAATCGTGTTGTCCTAATGCAGTAAAAGAGAGCAGGAGCGGGAGAGTGGGAATGTATCGGAATGCACAAGGAGGTTTTGCTTGCCTGACACTTCTGAAGATAGTATAGTTCTTCATCGGTGTCATCGAACTCGTCGTCGGAACCACGTCTATCGAGAGGGGACAAATACCGGCAAACAAAGAGGAACACAATCAATGCAATGCAACAATTATGATGCATGATAATGTTATGGCAATATGCTGTTGGTTGAGCTAATGCAACTAGCAACCATATTAAATGAAGTTGGTTTGAACCCTAGGTTCAAATTCAAACTCCATAAGTGAGAGTTTAAATTCCATTTATGTGAATTGGCCTAAACAGCAGCCATAAGTTGCTCTAACATGCATGAAAATGCCATAAACAGATTCCTTGAATTTTTCTGATAATTTTCATATATAATTTATTTCATTTGGAGTTACTGTTGATTTTCTATGATTTTTAGAAGTTTTGGAAATTTTCTGAAATAAATAAATCATTTAAGATTTATTTAAATTCCAGAAAGCATTACTACGTCAGCCTGACGTCAGAATGATGTCAGCAGGTCAACAGGGGCTGGTCCGGGTCAAACCTGACCAGTGGGACCCACTGGTCAATGACTCAGTCCACTAACTGAGTTAGTTAGTGTTAAACTAACCCTAACCAGGCTGTTAGCAGGGCGGGGCCCGCATGTCAGTGTCTACTTTAGTTAACTAAATTAGTTAGCTCTAATTAATCTCGAGTTAACTAATTAGGGGCTTGGGCCCACATGTCAGAGGCTAACTAAACTAACTAAAGAAATTAACACTAACCTGGGTTAATTAGCAGGGCTGGCCCCACGCATCAGTGACCCAGGGTGGTCAAACCCTGGTCAGACGGGGTCAAACCCCCGGGTCAACTCAGTCAAACCTGCCGGTGACTAACCGCCGGCGAGGTCCAAGACAGCGGCGATGCACGGAATCGCAGCACAGGCCACGGTTCGAGGCGCGGATGGCACCGTTGGGACCTTGAGCCTCGTCCGCGTCGGCTGGTGCTAGCAGGGTCGCCGGAGACGACCTAGATCGACGGCGGTGTCCGCTTCCACGGCGGCCGGAGTTCGGTGAAGATGGACAGCGTGCTACGGTGCACGAGAGGACAAGTGGGTAGGTGTTCTGGGTTCCTGGGAACGCGCTGAGGACGAAAACATGCTCTGACGCGACGTTTGCGGGCTCTAGCCACGGCGGTGACATGGCCGGCGGCGAGCAAGCTTTCGGGCAGGGTGGTGGAGCTAGCTAGGGCGCAAATTAGGCAACGGGGCATGGGGGAAACGGTGCAGCGGCTCACCGCAGTTCTTCTGGTGCTGCTGGCAAGGCAGGGGAGGCACGGGGTCCGGCGAATCGACGACGAAGTCGCCGGCGGCCGAAGGTTGAAGAAGAGCTCGAAGGCGACGATGCAGGGCTTCCGACGGGGCGTGGTTCGGTGAGGGGGTTGAGGACGACGTCGCGGAACTCGTGGGCACAACCGAGGGGCGAGGGGTAGCTGTGGCCATGGTGGTTCTCGTCGGCGGCGGCGGCCGCGTTCGGTGGTGCGAGGGAGAGAGACAGGGGAGGGGATGAGCACGGGGAGGAGTAGTGAGAGGGCCTGGGGGTGCGTGGCCGTCTCCGTGGTGCTGGAAGAGAGCCTCAGGGGTGCGAGGCAGGCAGGGAGGAGGTGGCGGCCTCAGCGCGCGCCGTGCCTGCCTTCGCCTCTGCCTACTGGCAGAGGTTGAAGACGACTGGCACTGGCCAGCTGGGCTGGGCCGGCTAGAGGAGCTGGGCCACTACAGTAACGGGCCAGGTGGGCTTTGCCAGGTAGGTTCCTCTCTTTCTAATTCTGTTTCTGTTTTCTATTTATGTTATTTTTTTTTGATTTAGTTTATAACCCAAACCATTTTAATAAATCCTAAAAATAATTGTGGCATTAAATAAATTATTGCAGATGCCCTTAACTATTTTCAGAATTATTGGAGCATTTAAAAATATTAATAGTATTTAAAAGCCCCAATTCAAATACAATATGGGTTATTCAAAAACCAGAATGGCCTAAAAATATGTGCATCATTTTTGGCAGAGGTTTTCACCTTTATAAAAAATAATGAACTTTTCTAAAGGGCATTCTGGGTTCATTGAAAATATTTTTATTTTGATCCTAATTGCATTTCATTTAGTGCTAGGGCTTGTCATCCCCATTTCAAATTTTCTGAGTAAAGTAGACATGATGCAACACCATATGTTAGCACTAGGCATTACCAGAACTTGGGATGTGACAACTCACCCCCACTAAAACAAGAATCTCGTCCCGAGATTCAAGACGTGAGGTAAGAAGACAGTGAGACACAAGCTAACACAATCTTCATGATCCAGATGTTTTTCTCGAGGATGTTGATTCATTACACCACCTTGATCTCGACATCCTTGCTTTCAAGATCTTCACCCAACACAAGGACAGAAGAGCGAGATAACTCTACATGGATGGATCATCTTAATGATCACAGGATCAACTCCCGGAACGAGACGTAGAAACATCTCTTGAGCTGAGGGACAAAAACAAATATGAGGAGCGATGGAAAGAAGCAGGTGATGAAGGTTCAGATTAGTAGGCAACAATTCCATGCTTAGAAGATGGTGGATGGTGCTAGGGTGGCGAGGAAATATCTGCCATGATCTCGTAACGGGGCACCTTAGGAAAAGTGACTCGTTAGACTGTTCCCTTAAGTGGCAAAAGGAATTACTTTTGATATCATGATCATTGAAACTCTTTATGCCAGCCCAAGGCAATCACAAACGATCATTGGAGGAGGTTCAAAAGAATGGCATATATCGACTAGAATGGATGATGTGGACTACCTTGTTGAAGACAACGCAATGGATGATTTTGCTTATCACCGGAAATGGATGGGACTCATGGTAGGTCCACTATTGAAGGTGATCCTGACCAGAAATTACCAGGAGGGGTAGTCCATGGTTGAATGGCACAATGGCGGTGCAAGCTAGGAACAAAATGCAAATGTTGGGGATTTTTCCAACCATCATATCTGCCTGAGATTCAGATCTGGTTGGTAACAGGACACTTCAGACATCGGCATATCTGGAAAGAAAGTTTGCAACACAATTCAACAAGATGATATTGCGAGAATCTCGGGGGAATGAACTACGATAGCAAGCTCCAAAACATGAGATGGTTCTGCTACAAACATGTGAACACACTGTCCTAGACAAGCATGGTCACCTGGTAGTCTTAAAATGAAACACTACCGAGTTCAGGGGGAACCATCAACGAGGATATCGAAGTCCTTGCGTAGGTCTAACCCTTAAGAAGAAACTCCTTCTCCTTGAACAAATCAATCAGTGGCTTGGTGTGCTAGGGATACGTATAGAATGTAGATGATCAGTCTATCAGACCATAGAATACTTCGCACATGCATGACTGACTTGGGATGATTCCAGAGGAAGCAAAAACAAACTTTCTCGAATTCACGGCGGCAACTTACATCAGATGCACATGAATTAGAGGAAGTCACATCTTTCAACGGGACGTATGCTTCATGATCGGGACATGAGGGCAATGCTTATAAAGTTTCCAACACTAGCTGGATGTTCAACACAATCATGGAGGAGACAAAATGTCGCTGATGGGCTCAACAGCAACTCATCGGAATTTCCATATCACTAGACTTCCACCACTATGTGAACAATGTGATAGTATTGGTCAGACCAAACATATAATGGTGTATGCTCGAGGGACAACCGCAAGTAAGACAACATTACGAACATCGTTGGTCCTGATTTGATTTGACGATAGCCCACACTCAAATCAAGGTTTGGACAAGATAATAGATCCAACAAATGTTCACAAGGACCAATTGATGGAGATATCATCTTTCTTCAACACACACACACACACAGAAGATATCCCTTAACATGAACTAAGTCAGACAAGCTTTTATCTTCCAATTCTCCAAGTTGTTGTCTAGCTCAACCAACTAACTCAGGGATATCCAACACAGATTCTTGGAGAAGGGGTGATTTATAAAAAACCCAACTTGGTCACGAACTCAACTTAGCGGTCAGGTGACAACCAGGTAATACTTCCGAGAAGATCTTCAAAAAATCACGAACCACCGATATGTTACTAAGCTCGAGAACAATCTTGCTTTTCAGAGCAGGACGATATGATCAAAAGAGCAAGGGTTTGGCAAAATCCTAACCCGTTGATCGAAGAGTGCACTAGGAAATAAGGACTAGGTAGCACGATCAACCTTAGGGTGATGATTCAATAATCCGCACACTAAGAATGATATTAATGTCCATTAACTACCAAGCGAAGAGTTGCTAGGAGTATTGATTTCACACATCACGACTCACTTGCCGGCATTCTGGTTACAATTACACGGGAACCGAGGAATGAACAATGATGGCAAGAAGTATCACTGCGTCAAGAATTCATAAGAGAAGGTGCAATTCTCATGACTCTCCTGACATAAGGAGGCAACACTCCAAGGTAGAACAGAACAGAAGCTGGATTGGCATTCTGATCTGCGGAATACAACTGCTTTGACCCAATCCCAGAGATGGATGAGGTACTGGAGTTTTTTTCTCCTAGTCATTCCGGAATAGAATGGCTTGACGGACCACAAGAATAATAGGCATCGATGAGCACAAATGCACACATACTCTTGACTATCAATTGATAGAAGATGGTCGGGATACAACTAAAGAGGAACAACTCGAGGAACATATAACTTTTTGAGTTATGGATGCATAGATTAGTATGTTGAACCAAGTTTGACATGTTTCTTCCGGATAACCCATGCAGAGAGGTAGGACTGGCAGAGTCACAATTATGAATGGAGAACTCCTCAAGAGTACTCTGATTGTGATATTTTGGTTGAAAGAACTTCTGCCTTAATGGTTCATGGTATTTGGAAGGAAGAAATACCATGGACCTCGAGGACTAATGCAAAGGTTACTAATATCCTAAAGGAACTAGCAACACTATCAACATGAGGTAAGTAGGGTGAATCTTGGGTTCAAAACCCAGTAGTAGAATGCCTACAACTAAGTGGCATCACGGGATGCTTTCGAGAATAATGGCCAGAATCACACACTAGAGATACAAAACATGGCTAGATCACTAGGTGACTCCCTAAAACACCTAGGGTCATAGTAATAGCTCCAACATATATGTCGAGGCAACAAAGTACCTCAACTCACCGATTAGTGTGCTTAATCTGGCCCAAAGGAACATCGAGAATGGAAAGAAGGGATTTGCAAATGCATTGGACTATTTAGAAACCTGGGATGACTCGGACAGCATAACGGTTGTAAATGCTCAAAAAGATTTGAGACAACCTGCAAAAATGGTGGCATAACCACTCAACATCACAATATCAAGGTTCTGAGGCCAGTTATGAATATATGGAAGAAGTAGGAACTGAACTAAGGCTTGAACTCAACAATCCTAGGCAACTACAGTTTAGTAACACGTCATCCTGAGAGATAGAAGAGAAGCCTAGTTCTTAAACCCCGTAGAAGAGAAGAGGATGACTCAGATCAGAAGGACATAAGGTAAAGGAGTAAAAAGAGCCTTACGTTCCCTTCCACAAACAATTCCCTTATATAAGTAAAGCATTTCTAGACACGACTTCGACCAGTTTGGCTTGGTAATCCTACAGGCAGTCAGGCTCTGATACCAACGCTGTCAGGACCCCGATTCCAAGTCACATCGATCTAGCCGGTAACACCTCATATCACTTTTCGGCCTCACGCACGGTATTCCCACGGGTGTCGCCTTACCATGGCCCGGGACCGTTTGCGCCTTTTGGCTCACGTATATGATAATGTCGCTAGCATCCATATGACAGAGAACCCGGGCCAACATGGCTAGTCGTGAACCCAAAGCGGCACTAACCTATGGGGACAGGCATACATGAATCACATCGAGCATGTCGGTCAGCAGCGTGTGAATCCGGGCTGTAGCACTGGGCTAACAGGACTCCGGGAACCCAGGCTATAGCGGGCTAGGCAGGACTCCGGATGTCACCACGTGACATTTCCCCGAAGGGACAGACACAGGAATGAAGTGAAACACATGCCGGCCAGTCAAGTGTTCAGAGCAGTAGTGCTGGGCTAGCAGGACTCCGGTGAACCGGGCTATAGCGGACTACTATCGCTCTCGGAAGCACTTAGACTACATTTCCCCATAAGAGAGGCTGTGAACGATAAACAACTAGATTGTCGGATCCCACGCATACCAAGAATTTCAATCATACACACAATATGCTCGACATGCGCAAATACAACATGGCATCACAACAGGACTCTACGACTCAGAGTATTTATTCATTATGCTCCGAGGAGCGAGATATTACAAACATGGGTCTCATGACCCAGCATTCAGAGCATACAAGTCAAAGCACACGCGGAAGCTTAACTTGTCTGAGTACAGACAACTACAAAATAAGAAGGCTCAGAAGCCTAACTATCTACCCGATCCTGTCGAGGGCACAAGATCGTAGCTGAGGTATCAAGCTAACGTCGAAGTCCATGCGGAACTACTAGCGAGAGTGAAGTCTCTCTCTCTCTGCAAAACATAAATTAAGCAAACGTGAGTACAAAGGTACTCAGCAAGACTTACATCAGAACTAGCTACATATGCATCGGTATCAACAAGGGGGGTGGTGTAGTTTAACTGCAGCAAGCCAGCTCTGACTCAGTGGCTAACCTGAACTACGATTGCAAGCAACTCTTTAAGGTGGCGCACACGAGTCCACATATTCACCATTCAATACACCACTATGGATCCACTCTCGTCTCCCTACGAGAAGGCCATCCATAGCACTCACACTTATCTTGCGCATTTTAAAGTATCCACTTTCACTTGTCTATGAACTGTTATAGGCAATCCAGAAGTCCATTACCGTGGACACGGCTATTCGAATAGATGATGTTAACCCTGCAGGGGTGTACTTCTTCACACATGCTCTCACCACTTACCGCCGTTTACATGACATGTACTCGGCAACCTTCAAGCGGAAGCCCAACGAGGGTGTCGGCCACGGCCTACCTAAACACTCAAGTCTCTAGTCCAGGTTTATCGCCTATCCAGGTTCCATCCGCAGGGAGTCCAGCCGAGGTTTCCACATACGGCCCCGAACGATGTGAACAGGGTTCCCGAGACACCAAACGGGCGCCCGGTACACCGTGCCACGGTGTATCTACCGCATCATAGCCCACCCCTAGGGTCAGCGCTACGCACGGCCGCCAACACATATCCTATAAGCACCAGAAACTAGTTGCAACTCCTGGACAGAGGACAAGGGTGATCAAGAAGCCGAGAGGGTCCATTGGTTTCAGGCCCAATGCATGGTAGTAACTGTTTCATGGATCACAAACACAGAACTCAGATCCTAAGGACGGCTTCAATGAGACAACCCACCATGTACTCCTACATGGCCTCTCACCGCTACCTTTACCAAATCGTGTTCACACACTTAGCTCTCAACAGTAGGACATTTTTACACACCTCCGATTCATCCCGATGAATCAGACCTGACCCAACTCTAAGCAGTAGCAGGCATGACAAACAAGCATGAATGAGTAGGCACATTAGGGCTCAAACAACTCCTAGTCATGCTAGTGGGTTTCATCTATTTACTGTGGCAATGACAGGTCATGCAGAGGATAAGGGGTTCAACTACCGCAGCAAGTAACAGAGGAATCGTGTTGTCCTAATGCAGTAAAAGAGAGCAGGAGCGGGAGAGTGGGAATGTATCGGAATGCACAAGGAGGTTTTGCTTGCCTGGCACTTCTGAAGATAGTATAGTTCTTCATCGGTGTCATCGAACTCGTCGTCGGAACCACGTCTATCGAGAGGGGACAAATACCGGCAAACAAAGAGGAACACAATCAATGCAATGCAACAATTATGATGCATGATAATGTCATGGCAATATGCTGTTGATTGAGCTAATGCAACTAGCAACCATATTAAATGAAGTTGGTTTGAACCCTAGGTTCAAATTCAAACTCCATAAGTGAGAGTTTAAATTCCATTTATGTGAATTGGCCTAAACAGCAGCCATAAGTTGCTCTAACATGCATGAAAATGCCATAAACAGATTCCTTGAATTTTTCTGATAATTTTTCATATATAATTTATTTCATTTGGAGTTACTGTTGATTTTCTATGATTTTTAGAAGTTTTGGACATTTTCTGAAATAAATAAATCATTTAAGATTTATTTAAATTCCACAAAGCATTACTGCGTCAGCCTGACGTCGGAATGATGTCAGCAGGTCAACAGGGGCTGGTCCGGGTCAAACCTGACCAGTGGGACCCACTGGTCAGTGACTCAGTCCACTAACTGAGTTAGTTAGTGTTAAACTAACCCTAACCAGGCTGTTAGCAGGGCGGGGCCCACATGTTAGTGTCTACTTTAGTTAACTAAATTAGTTAGCTCTAATTAATCTCGAGTTAACTAATTAGGGGCTTGGGCCCACATGTTAGAGGCTAACTAAACTAACTAAAGAAATTAACACTAACCAGGGTTAATTAGCAGGGCTGGCCCCACGCGTCAGTGACCACGGGTGGTCAAACCCTGGTCAAACGGGGTCAAACCCCCGGGTCAACTCAGTCAAACCTGCCGGCGACTAACCGCCGGCGAGGTCCGAGACGGCGGCGATGCGCAGAATCGCAGCATAGGCCACGGTTCGAGGCGCGGATGGCACCGTTGGGACCTTGAGCCTCGTCCGCGTCGGCTGGTGCTAGCAGGGTCGCCGGAGACGACCTAGATCGACGGCGGTGTCCGCTTCCACGGTGGCCGCAGTTCGGTGAAGATGGACAGCGTGCTACGGTGCACGGGAGGACGAGTGGGTAGGTGTTCTGGGTTCCTGGGAACGCGCTGAGGACGAAAACATGCTCTGACGCGACGTTTGCGGGCTCTAGCCACGGCGGCGACATGGTCGGCGGCCAGCGAGCTTTCGGGCAGAGTGGTGGAGCTAGCTAGGGCGCCTATTAGGCAACTGGGCATGGGGGAAATGGTGCAGCGGCTCACCGCAGTTCTTCTGGTGCTGCTGGCAAGGCAGGGGAGGCACGGGGTCCGGCGAATCGACGACGAAGTCGCCGGCGGCCGAAGGTTGAAGAAGAGCTCGAAGGCGACGATGCAGGGCTTCCGGCGGGGCGTGGTTCGGTGAGGGGGTCGAGGACGACGTCGCGGAACTTGTGGGCACAACCGAGGGGCGAGGGGGTAGCTGTGGCCGTGGTGGTTCTCGTCGGCGGCGGCGGCCGTGTTCGGTGGTGCGAGGGAGAGAGACAGGGGAGGGGATGAGCACGGGGGGAGGAGTGAGAGGGCCTGGGGGTGCGTGGCCGTCTCCGTGGCACTGGAAGAGAGCCTCAGGGGCGCGAGGCAGGCAGGGAGGAGGTGGCGGCCTCAGCGCGCGCCGTGCCCGCCTTCACCTCTGCCTACTGGCAGAGGTTGAAGACGACTGGCACTGGCCAGCTGGGCTGGGCCGGCTGGAGGAGCTGGGCCACTACAGTAACAGGCCAGGTGGGCTTTGCCAGGTAGGTTCCTCTCTTTCTAATTCTGTTTCTGTTTTCTATTTATGTTATTTTGTTTTGATTTAGTTTATAACCCAAACCATTTTAATAAATCCTGAAAATAATTGTGGCATTAAATAAATTATTGCAGATGCCCTTAACTATTTTCAGAATTATTGGAGCATTTAAAAATATTAATAGTATTTAAAAGCCCCAATTCAAATACAATATGGGTTATTCAAAAATCCAGAATGGCCTAAAAATATGTGCATCATTTTTGGCAGAGGTTTTCACCTTTATCAAAAATAATGAACTTTTCTAAAGGGCATTCTGGGTTCATTGAAAATATTTTTATTTTGATCCTAATTGCATTTCATTTAGTGCTAGGGCTTGTCATCCCCATTTCAAATTTTCTGAGTAAAGTAGACATGATGCAACACCATATGTTAGCACTAGGCATTACCAGAACTTGGGATGTGACACGCCTGAGGAGCTGCTGGAGGGCCGATGGGCGGGCCAGGTCCTCGCCGGTTCGTCGCCCCTGATGCTCTCCCGGGGGCAACACTACAACCGGCGTCCTTCAGCATCGAAGACCTTGAAGAACATCAGGGAGGCGCTGTCATATTCAAGATGAATCACGAGGGAACCTACCGTCCGGCAGACCTGGGCGATTTTGCCCCAGCCCCGGGTCATGAAGACCTTGCCCGGAGCGACGACCGCGACCTCCGCTCCGGTTGCAAGGGTACCACAGTCAGCGTGCTGCAGCCAGAGCTCCAGAGCCCTGCTCGGCGGCATCTCGAAGGTGAAGGAGGGGGAAGGCGAATCCAAGAGCTCAGAGACATGGCAGCATGGAGCACGAGCTCGCAAGAGGAGCGCTCGGCGTGGACTCCAGGAGGAACGACATGCACCACCGTGACTCGCCGGCGTCGACGGCGGCACCGTCGTTGTCGCTCGACGCCTTCTCCCCCAGGACCCACGACGCGAGCGTACAAGGGTAGCGGATACCCAGGCGGCGGCCGCTCGTACCAGGGCCTCGGTGCCTCCTGCTGAGCACCCTCATCTCGGTGGCAGAGGACCAGCCGCTTCTTCGGCGGAAGTGGGTTAGGACCCTCTCAGGGGACCTTTCCCTTCTCTTCTGCAGAGAACCGGCGGATTGGTGCCATTGGCGTAAGGAGAAGCAAGAGCGAGGAAGAAGAAGGAAAGGAGCGGCGGCAAGGGATGGACTAAAGGGACTCGCGTAGCCCCGTACTTATAGCCGGAGGAGGCCAACCGCCGAGCGCCACGATCGCAGGTAATCATGACCGGTTTCTCTGCATGCAGGGACATGTCAAGTCGTGCGGTTGCCGAGGCGTCGTGGGGAAGCGCAAACGCCCACGTCCACTCAATCGCCATGCGGCAACCAAGGCTGGAGGCTGTTAGGGCCCACGGCGCTTCGCGCTTGCCCATTTGCTTCCCTGCTAGGCCAAGCCCGGGCGCGCCTTGGGCCCGGGGGCTACTGTCGGCATTCTGGGAACGGGGGTCCCCAGGCTTGCCTGCCTGCGGCCTGCGGCGTGCCACAAGTGGGGGCCCAGTGTGGACCATCTTCATCAACTCAAGCTCAAGACCCTCGCGAGGGGCCAAGCCTCGCGGGGCAGATGACCGGAGGCTTCCTCAGAGGCAGCCTCATCAGGCAGGGTCACGAGGAGGCAGAGAGATCAAGGCAGGGGTACCTCGCGAGGAGCCAGTGACGCAAGCCATGATGATTGAGACCAGGCGGGCGCTAGGTGGGCGTCGGCCTGCGCAGTGTCCTTGTTTCCCCTTCGGTGCAAAGGGGCAAGCACAGGCCAAGGCATTAGGCAAAGGTTACCATTCCGGTGCAACGAGACCAAGACCAGCAGAGCGGCAGGATGGAGGTCACCGTGGAGCCCAAGATGGCATCATCACCAGTGCTTTTAGCAGCCGAAGACCACCTTTGGTCAGGATAACTTGTACTAGATGTTCCCCTTCAAAATGGCCAATTGTTGGCGCCCTTCCCGCTCATTATTTGGGGAGAGGCCCAGGGCCTCTATAAATAGAGCTAGCCACCACAGAGTGAAGGGAGACGAGAAGGTACCAAGAGAGAGAGAGAGAGGCGATTGAACTCACCCAAGCAGTTCATCGCACCAGCTCAAGAACACCTCTCGCGAGGCTGTTCTTCCCTTGTATTAATCATCATCAGCCCCTGAGGCAATCCACCACACCACACACCGGAGTAGGGTATTACACCACAACAGTGGCCCAAACCAGTATAAACCTTGTGTCCCTTGTGTTGTTCGTTGTTTCCAGCTCAAATCATGCGAGGAGATTGGACGTAGATCTATAGGGGAGAGATCTCCGCGCGCACCCCAGTGTTCGAACCTCAAGGGTCTGCTGGAACCCGAAATCCGACATGGTTGCTGATGAAGATGGGTCGTACCAGGCCATTGGTGGAGCCATGCCGTGGGCCACAGGCAGACAATTCTGGGTACCCCCGTTCCTAGGACGCCGACACAAACAGATAAGTTTACCTCTTGTCCATTAGTGTTCTCTAAGCTATAACTTGTGCATAGACAAACCTCGCCACTCTCTTGAAACTAGGGTGCTCCCATCCTTGGCTCGAACGTTGCTTTGGCCTGGATCGTCGCAGTTGCCCTTGATGAAAAGAGAGTGAGCGGGGGGTTGGCGTCTCAATCTGTTCCCCGGTAGAGAAAAAGGGTGCCGGCAGGATGTCCTACCGGAAAAACTCGTTTAACTGCAATAAAGAGGCTCTCCACCTCTGCATGGACGTATACATGCATGAGTTCTCGGCATGGCTTATTTATTTCATTGACATGCAAATACAAGTACAAGCATTACAGAACACAAAGATGGACTCGAGAGATTACATTATTTGCGTTAAAATTTGGTAAAATTCGGCAGATTTAAGATTAAAGAAAGATAAGTGCCCCATGATCCCTTCTTTTCGTTTTCCTTCCTTTAGGCACTGCGGCGGAAGGAGGAAACGACGAGAAAAGGAGCACCAAAGTAGGAGCCCACCCCGGTCCCGCCAGGACCCGTCGGGCATAGCCTAACAAGACCAGGAGTGGTGAGGCTGCGAAGGAGGGGCGCGGGGGACGGGACGGAGCCTTTTGTTCGCCACGTCCTCACCACCGTTGTTCCCGGGAAGTGCCAAGGCACCCAGGGGGCTCGAGGCATGACGCGCCCCACCTTGGCAGGCAGGAAGGCGCGCCTCCCATCGACATCAACTCCAAGGCCTCCAGAAGGAGAGATGCTGGGATTACCAATGATCTCCAGCCCCTCCTCCCGGACGAGCACCGAAGACACCAAAAGATCGGCCATGCCAAGGACCAGGCTCACTCCCCATGCGTCAGCACCAGCATGAGGCGACGTATTCCTCGAGCCAGAGCCTGGGGGCTGGCCCTAGGCTTCCTTCTCAAGCATGACCAGCAGAAACAGAATAAGAGGAGAGGAGGACTATGAAAATGGATGACTCCGCCCTCCTCTGCTCCTCCCTTCTATAGGCTGGCCAAGGAGGGCTAGCGGCTCCATCCACGGGGGCTCACCGCCCTCTTCCGCCAATTCGAGGCGGTCGGGCGCTTCCCAAGGTACTCTCCCATGACATGCACCTCCGTTACCTACCCCGCACGGTGCATGTTGCGTACGTGGCTGAGGATAAGGGCACACTGTGGGAAGAGTAAATTGGCAGTTTCTACCCCGTGCATTAAAGTCATTCACGGGCCATTACTGGAGCAACCCCACCACTATTGGCTTTATGCCACACGCAGGAAAACTGGAATCAAGGCTGATGAAGCAACAACAGAAAACTTAAGGGGCCAACCCCTTCAGCAACCTTGCTTGTGCACTTATTAGGCCTACCCAACGATGCTCAGCGGCGCGTTCGGGGCAGGCCTGGCGGCTTCTATCGGTGCAACAAACCCTGCGTCTGTTGACCAACTATGCACAAGCACAAGATAAAAATTGAAGCACCAGCTTAAGCCAGAGAGCGAAGGACCAAGATATTTGAAGAACCAACATCCAGCTTAGAAGGATCAAGATTGAACCTGAGAAGCAGGATATCGGCAAGAGAAGGGCCTCCCTTGCCGGGCAGACAAGCCCGGCAAGGGGTAAGGCCGCCACCAGAAGCAAGCAACCAAGGCTCCCCGGCAAGGTCTCCGGGGCTTGCGGAGGTAGAACCACCCCACCAACCACTCAAATACGACCCACGTCATCAATCAATGCGGTGTCAAGCTGCAAAGTGATTATGTGGCAGCCATTTGCCACATGGCGTCCATTTCCTACAGAGAAGCCTACAGGTGACACCCATCCTGTGACGTGTCAAGAGAGCAGGTGCGGAGCTGGCAAGATAAGCCCGGCAGGCATTTCCCAGCGCCCAGTGATGTGACACTAAGCGACACATTTATTGCACCCTGTGAGCCCACAGAGTTAGGTATGATAGCACCGTTTGCTATCATATCAGTGCTTAATGACCACTTTGCCACTGTGGTGACCCCTTTAATCTATAAAAGGAGGCCCATGGCACTCGTAGGAGGGGTTGGAAGGTTGGAAAGTTGACAACCCCGAGCCACCACATACGCGTAGTCGCCACGGGCAAACCTTGCCGGGCAAGTGTACTACGCACCACCACATCCATTCTTCCATGAATCCACTAAAGCAGGAATAGGGTCTTACGCCTCGCTGCGGCCCAAACCTGGGTAAAATGATTGTGTGCTCTCTGCCGCACGGCTGTATGATGGTCTGCTCTTTGTGCAACGCGCCGTCCCCTGCCGAACCAACAAGGGACCACCCGGTCCCATAGGTGGCCGCGGAAATCCCGCGACACCGACCAAAAAACCCCATTAATGTTCTTTGGTATATGCCAATCGTACCAAGACTTCAACGTCTTTTCATGGTTGAAGAGATGGCCAGACAGATGACATGGCACAAAATGGGCAACAGAACCCAACTAGATGCAGATGGGAAGTTGATGATGATGCACACATCCGACGGTGAAGCATGGAAGCGCTTCGATGCATTACATGATGACAAAGCGGTAGATCCGAGGCATCCTCGAGTCACCATCAGCACGAATGGGTTCAGTGTGTTTGGTCTGACGGCAGCCCAATACATTTGTTGGCCCATATTTGTCTTTCCACTCAATCTCCCCCCGAATAGATTATGCAAAGAAAGAACATTTTCCTGACATTGATAATTCCAGGGCCCAACTATCCAGGTAAAAATATGAATGTGTATATGCAGCCGTTGAAGGACGAATTGCAAGAAGCCTGGGATAATGGGTTCAAGACATATGACACCTTTAGCAAACGAAACTTCATAATGTGTGTTTGGTACATGTACTCGACGCATGCCTTCCCGGCGTATGCGCTATTCGTTGGTTGGTGTGTGCATGGAAGGTTCCCGTGCCCCACATTCAAGCGACCTCTTGAGTTTCGTTGGCTTCAGGCCGGTCACAAGTTTTCTTGCTTAGACATGCATAGACAGTACATTGATCCTCGCCATAAGTTTAGGAAAGACAAGAACTTCATCAAATGTAGAGTTGTCAAAATCTCTACACCACCTACGGTGATAGGCCAAGAGACCCTGGATCAGTTAAACGCTCTCGAGCCAGATCTAGAGCGTCTAGGGTATTTCAAGGGGTATAATTCGAAACACGTCTGGACTCACAAGACATGCTTGTGGGATCTGCCTTACTTCAAAGACCTCCTTTTCCCACACAACATCGACGTGATGTACACTGAAAAGAATATCGCTGAGGCACTTTTTGGTACATTGTTCGGCAGAGACGGGAAGTCAAAGGATAATACTAAGGCTAGAGTCGATCTGGAGGTACTATGTGATAGACCGTTACAAAACATGAAAGAACCGAAAGGAATGGTGAAATGGACGAAGCCAAAGGCATGGTTCAATCTTGGAAGGCCAGCTATGAGGGAAATTATCTTGTGGGTGCAAAAGTAGTTGATGTTCCCCGATGGGTATGCAGCGAATCTAAAGAGGGGAGTGAGTCTTGATAAATTGAAGATATTTGGTCTCAAGAGTCATGATTAGCACATATGGATTGAGAAGGTAATGCCGGTGATGTTGCATGGCTTCATCCCTGAGGATGAATGGCTACAACTGGCAGAGCTGAGCTATTTCTTCTGTGTTATTTGTGCGAAAGAACTATCACCTGGCCTACTAGAAGAAATGGAAGAGTTGGCACCGGAGTTGATCTGCAAGTTAGAGAAGATCTTTCTGTCGGGCTTCTTTAATCCAATGCAGCACTTGATTTTGCATCTCCCAACCGAGGCAAGACTGGGGGAGCATGCAAAATCGTTGGTGCTACGCAACTGAGAGGATGTAGAAGACGCTATCAGAAAAATGTAAAAATAAACGTAGAATTCAAGCATCGATGGCTGAGGCATTCATTACTGAGGAGGTGGAAAACTTCGTGACAGCATACTACGAAGCCAAAAATTGTCATTTGCATAATCCAAAGCCTCGGTACAATGCCGACGACCCTAAAAAGGGTGGATCCAACCTCAGCCTATTCAAAGGGCATCCCGCACCAGCCGGTGCTTCTAATTCCTTAACGTTGGATTTTGAAGAATGGCAGATCATTTCATTGTATATCATCACCAACCTAACAGAAGTGCGGACGTACATCGAGTAAGTTCTCGGTAGATTGTTTCGCAACTTCTAATTCCTTTGAACTGCTCTTTTTCCCGGATAAATTTGATACAGTTGATACGTCGCCAAATTATCATATGGAGCAGTGATCCAAAAGGATTCCGTCGAAGAATATGAGCTTCTAGCAAAGCATGGAGGCGGCTATCCCGGTTTCATCTCTTGGTTCAAACAAACGGTAATTTCCATTATACCATTTCGTTTCTTTGTCTAATTTGTGGCTAATGCAACAATCCCTTTCATATTAAACTTGTAGGCTAATTCAAAGTTTATGGACACCAAATTGAGACAAGTCGCTAATGGTTTTGACTTTAAGGTCTGTTCATTTGACAAATACGACATCAACGGGTATCGCTTTCATACCTATGGCAAAGAGCTATCTATGACCGACCAAAAGACTACAAATTGTTATGTATCTACTATCGGTGAAGGAGATATCGAGTATTATGGAAGAGTTGAAGCAATTTATGAACTTCAATTCTATGGTGCAAACCCACCAAACGTCGTAGTCTTCAAATGTTATTGGTTCCAGCCCAAGGAGACTAGAAGGACTCATGAACATATAGGTCTAGTGGAAATCAAACAAAGCACCCATTTGGATGTTCCCGATGTCTATATTATGGCTCAATAGGCAACCCAAGTTTTCTATCTACCGTGGGCCTGTCAAAGTGATCCAAATCTCAATGGTTGGGATGTCGTCTATGAAGTTCCGCCACATGTTAGACCACCTCCCCCAATGAAGAGGATTATGAACCTCACGTTAACCCAGACACATATGAAGGAGAATTCTTCCAAGAAACACGTCTTTCCAAAAAACGTTTCAAGAACCGCTCTACTTCACCCCAGAACATTGAAGTAGACAGTGACAGTGAACCCAACTTCACCCGTGAGCAAGAACAAGAAGAGCCTTAACTAGAAGAGGTTACTGATGCGGATGACCTGTCAATGCTTGACCAATTACGTAAAGGTGGCCTTCCGCATGATGATGCATTTATTAATGATGATGATGATGATGAGCGCGTCGTTACTTATAGTGATGATGATGATGATGCATTTATTGATCCCAGAGCATTTATTGAACCCGACAATCCAGATTATTATTAGGTATTCAATTTTTTATGTTGTACTTGATTTGTACAGTTACTTGTATGATTGTATGATTTATATAGTTACTTGTATAATTTTCTTACTTTGTATGATTGTTTCTTATACATAGTGCCATGGTCTTGATATCCGCCCCCGTCGGCCCTCGCCCGCTTTATGATTCGAATGTGGTAAATTCTCTTTTATAACTATTTATTGCATTTCGCATTTATGACAATTATGGTCATTAAGTTGACGTAAGTTGGCTCAAAAATGGCATCATCACCTAGGTTACCACAAAAATGACCTATACTTACCTTATTTTTCTCCAAATGGACATAATAAGCTTAGGTGACCAATACTTTACCTAGGATAGCTATAAAATGACCTATACTTGGCATTTTTCCTCCTAGATGACTTAATATGCTTAGTTAGCTAAAAATGGAATAACTACCTAGGATAGCTCAATAATGATCTATACTTAGCTTACCTAGTTCATTTATGACATAATTAGCTTACTTAGGTCAAAAATGACATAACTACCTACGTTAGCTCAAAAAAGACCTATACTTAGATCCTTCAGTTCATTTATGACATACTTAGCATACTTAGGTAAAAAAATGGCATGATAATCTTTGTTACCTCCAAAATGACATAGACTTAGCTTATTTTCCACGAAAATGACATAATAACCTTACTAAGGTCCAAAATGACCTATTTACCTAGCTTAGCTCTAAAATGACCTACACTTAGCATTTTTACCTAGCTTAGCTAAAAATGGCATTTTTACCTACCTTAGTTAGAATAAGAATAAGAAGAAGAAGAAGAAGAAGAAGAAGAAGAAGAAGAAGAAGAAGAAGAAGAAGAAGAAGAAGAAGAAGAAGATGAAGATAAAGAAGAGGAGAGGAGAAAAAGAAAGAGAAGAAAAATTCTTCTTCTTCTTCTTCTTCTTCTTCTTCTAGCTAGTCTTGTTCTTCTAGTCTTCTTCTTCTTCTAACTTTCTTCTTTCCCAATTTGCAGATTTGCTTTCGATGAGGAAGCTTGCGTTGATGGAGTCTACTCTTCTCCTTGTGCTTCCTTTTTGTTTTGATTTTGTAGGATGAACAATGTGCAATTTGCTACATATATATGTATGTATGGATGAAACCATTGGATGCTTGTTGTTGGATATGTTGACTAGCTATATATGTTGCATATGGACTTTTGATTTGGTATGTATATGTGTTGGATGATCATATCCATATGGCGGGGATATGATTTGGTATGTATATGTGTTGTTATGCTTGTTCAAAGTATTTTCAAATGTGTGTATATATCTATGAAATTCTATGAAATCGAATGAAATTAAGAAAAAACAGAAAAAATATGGGTTGTACAGGCTCTTTGTCATCTGCTGGCAGACGACAAAGAGCTTTGCCAATAGCCAGTAGATGGCAAAGCTGCCACATGGCAGCTACTTGTGCAACCTGGGGTGCACTGGGCTGGCCTATTTGGCAGCTTTGTCTTCTGCCGACAGACGACAAAGACATTGGCATCTTTGCCATTTGCTAGCAGACGGCATAGCGTGCCACATGGCAGCTACCTGGGGGGCATCTGGACTGGCATATTTGTGCACTTTGCCATCCGCCGGCAGACAACAAATATGCAAAGGTCTTTGTCATCTGCTCGTAGACGGCAGAGCACGCCGTTATCCCCTTAACGACCCTAAGCTGGCACGTGCGCCATCCAGGTCCTTTGCCGTCTGAAAGACCTTTGCATCTTTGTCGTCCGCCAGCAGACGGCAAAGTGCCCTTTGTCGTAGCTCGCTCAGCTGGATGCGTTGCCGTCTGCTGGCTGACGGCAAAGGCCTTTGCCATCCGCCAGGCATGCCTTTTCCATCAGCCATGGCAGACGGCAAAGTGCCTGATTCTGGTAGTGCAAGGTAATATTCAAGGACAACCAAGCATCTAAGCTTGGGTATGCCCCGGATGGCATCCCCTCTTTCATCTTCAATCCATCGGTGAATTTACTAGAGGCTATATTTTTATTCACCACATGATATGTGTTTTGCTTGGAGCGTCTTGTATGATATGAGTCTTTACTTTTTAGTTTTGCACAATCATCCTTGCTGTACACTCCTTTTGAGAGGTACACGCTTTAGTCGTGAATTTATTAGAATACTCTATGTGCTTCACTTATATCTTTTGAGCTAGGCAGTTCGCTCTAGTGCTTTACTTATATATTTTTAGAACATGGCGATGGCTTTATTTTGTAGAAATTGTTGAACTCTCATGCTTCACTTATATTATTTTGAGAGTCTTTAAACATCATGGTAATTTTCTTAGGTTATGAATTAAGTCCTAATATGATGGGTATCCAAGAGGGATATAATCAAAACTTTCATATAACAGCATTGAATATATGAGAAGTTGTATTCCTTGCATTTGTTTCCAGAAATAAAGATGGCGATATTAGAGTCATGCTAGTGAGTAATTGTGGATTGGTAGAAATACTTGTGTTAAAGTCTGTGATTCTCGTAGCATGCACGTATGGTGAACCGTTATGTGATGAAGTCGGAGCATGATTTATTCTTTGATTGTCTTCCTTATGAGTGGCGGTCGGGGACGAGCAATGGACTTTTCCTACCAATCTATCCCCCTAGGAGCATTCGTGTAGTAATTTGTTTCGATGAATAATACTTTTTTGCGATAAGTATGTGAGTTCTTTATGACTAATGTTGATTTCATGGATTATACGCACTCTCACCCTTCCACCATTGCTAGCCTCTCTAGTACCACGCAACTTTCGCCCGTGCATTAAACCCACCATTTACCTTCCTCAAAACAGCCACCATACCTACCTATTTTGTCATTTCCATAGCCATTCCGAGATATATTGTCATTCAACTTCCACCATTCTGTTTTATTATGACACGCACCATCATTGTCATATTGTTCTCATATGCATGAGGCATTCATATAGAGTCGTATCTTTGTTCGAGTATCGAGTTGTAATTCTTGAGTTGTAAGTAAATAAAAGTGTGATGATCATCATTATTAGAGCATTGTCCCATGTGAGGAAAGGATGATGGAAGCTATGATTCCCTCACAAGTTGGGATGAGTTTCCGGACTTTAAAAAAAATAAGAGGCCAAAGAAGCCCAAAATAAAAAATGAGGCCAAAGAGCCCAAAATAAAAAAATAGGCCAAGGAGGCCAAACAAAAAAGAGAGAAGGGACAATGTTACTATACTTTTTCCACACTTGTGCTATGAAATAGCACCATATTCTTCATGATAGAGTCTCCTATTTTGTCACTTCCATATACTAGTGGTAATTTTTTGTTATAGAACTTGGCTTGTATATTCCAATAATGGGGTTCGTCAAATTGCCCTAGGTCTTCGCGAGCCAGTGAGTTGGATGCACACCCACTTAGTTTCTTTTTGAGCTTTCATACACTTATAGCTCTAGTGCATCCGTTGCATGGCAATCCCTACTGACTTGCATCGATATCAATTGATGGGCATCTCCATAGCCCATTAATTTGCCTAGTTGATGTGAGACTTTCTCCTTCTTTTTGTCTTCTCCACAACAACCATATTCTATTCCACCTATAGTGCTATATATCCATGGCTCACACTCATGTATTGCGTGAAAGTTGAAAAGTGAAAGTGCAACTAATCCCTGGGTGGTTTTGGTAATTCATAACAACATATAGCCCATTGAACTAATATCCTTTCAAGATGATTATTTTAGAAAAAATATTTTTAAAAGGGGATGAGGTGTGGCGTGGACTAGAGATGTCGACCCCTCAAGATGCTAAGGACAAATATTGGCAAAAGCACAAGACTCTTCATTTCTATTTTTCTGATCCAAGATCACATTGAGTCCATAGGCCAATACTATTAAAAGGGGATGAGGTGTTGCTTAATGGTCTACTTGCTCAAAATGCTTAGTGATATGCTCCAAAACCCTCAACCATCTTCTCAAATCCAAATATGTCCTAAACCTAAAGTCAAACTCGGCCTTCGTAACATTCCGGTGATTTACATTCTGTTGCTATACTCTTAGAATTGCATGTGTATGTTGATTGCTTGACTTGTGCTAAGTTGTTAAAATCTGCCAAGACTTGAAATTGGGAAAAGGCTAGATTTTTATTTGGTCAAGTAGTCCAATCACCCCCCTCTAGACCTACTTTCGATCCTACAAGTGCTATTAGAGCTTTGGTCTCCATTTGCCTTGATTTCCATAGCTCTGGTGATCATAGCCTTGGTTTCACAACCTAGGAGAGTATGGCGTCTAGTGAGGGAAATTACCACCGTAGATGTCCTTACTTTGATGGCACTAATTTTGCTAGTTGGAAGCATAAGATGAAAATGTATATTCTTGGACATAACCCCGCCATTTAGGATATTGTGTGTATTGACTTGCAAGGTGAATTGTTTGATGGCAGGGAACCGAATCGTGAAGCTACCGCGGAAGAATTGAAGATGTTGCAATACAATGCTCAAGCTTGTGATATCCTATTCAACGTATTATGCCCCGATGAATTCAACAAAATCAGCCATCTTGAGAATGCAAAGGAAATTTGGGATACTTTGATTGATATGCATGAAGGTACCGAGTCCGTCAAGGAATCCAAATTGGATGTGCTTCAAAGTCAACTTCACAAGTTCAAAATGAAGAATGGTGAAGGTGTCGTTGAAATGTACTCTAGGCTTGCTCTCATCACAAATGAGATGGCCAGCTTAGGAAGTGAGGAGATGACCGACATATTCATCATCAAGAAGATCCTAAGAGACTTGGATGGAAAGTATGATACCATGTGCACATTGATCCAAATGATGCACAATTACAAAGATCTCAAGCCAACGGAAGTCATTGGTAGAATTGTTGCTCATGAGATGTCACTCAAGGATAAAGAAGAGCTTCACAACAAGTCTAGTGGTTCTTACAAAGCTTCATGTGATGCTCCTACATAATCAAGTGAGAAACAAGTCTTCAATGAAGAATTGAGCCTAATGGTGAAGAACTTCAACAAGTTCTACAAGAGTTGAAGCAAAGAAGAAGTTCCAAGTCAAGGTCCTACAATGACAAAATATCTGATAGTCGTGATCGCAATTGCTACAATCGTGGAAGACCTGGACACTACTCAAGTGAGTGTATGGCTCCCTACAAAAGAAGAGAAGACTCACCTAAAAGAAGAAGAAAAAGAGAAGAATCGCCACCAAGAGAAAGAAGAAGTAGAAATGATCGTTATGAATGAAGATCCTCTCGCAGAAGCAAGGATTCGAAAAACAAGGACAAGTCATTAAAGAGCTACACAATACAGATACATCAAGCTCATGTTGGTGAATGGGTATCCGACTCTGACTCCGACAACCACTCCAATAGAAGCTATCACTCTGACTCTGAATATACTAAAGATGAAGGTGTTGCCGGTCTCACACTTGTGTCATCCAACTCCTACGACATATTTGATTCACCAAATGAAGGGATTGAAAGATGCTTCATGGCTAAAGGCCCAAAGGTATCACACCCCGAGTATGTTGATTTCAATAGTGATGAAGATGATTTGCTAGGAGATGATGATTTACTTGTTGGCAACTCTAGTGAGGAAATCTATGATAAACTTGCTATTAATCATGCTAATCAAGATAAAACGAATGACGATGATAAGAAGGAGATTGAGCGTCTAACTAAAGAACTAAACAATCTTAAGTTAGCTCATGAAACTACCTTAGAAGATCATCGAGAGCTTTTAAAGACTCATGAGAAGCTACACTTTGAAAAGCTCAATCTAGAGCAAGAGCATGGGTTCTTAAAAGCAATCAATGATGATCTTCGTAAGAAAAGTTCTTCTTACATTGCCAAGCATTTACTCTTGTCTACTTACATGCCACAAGTAAAATCAAGCAACAAGGGTAAGAAAAAATCTTCTTCTAGTAGTAACAATAATCATGTTAAATCCAATATTGTTTCTTCTAGTAGTTCTCTTGATTCCACTAATGATTCTCTTAGCCAAGTTACACTTGAGCAAAAAAATAGTTTATTGAAGGGAATTATAGAGAAAGGTGTTTACAAGAGCCTTGCCGGGAGTAAGCAATTTGAGGAGATTGTACACAAGCAAGGAAGGCACCGGAAGAATCAAGGTGTTGGTTTTGGACGCATGTTCAATGCCAATGGAGTTGAGTTGGAAGAAGATCAATACCCCAATACGGAGTTTGTTCCTCAACAAGGGAAGTATGTTCCCACTTCTTTCAAAGGAACACAAGCTCAAGATGATCTTCCACCACAAGACCACAAGCTATAAGGCAAGGACAAGCTTCAAGAGGAGATTGATGCATTTGAAGAAGCTCCTAAGGCCTTGGTCAAGTGGGTTCCCAAGACTACATCAAGCTCTACTTCATCAAGTACAACTACAACTCCACGGATTCCCATCAAGATGATGTGGATCCCAAAGAAGAAGAACTAGGGAGTTCTTGAGGGTGACTCCGCCAACATACTTCACTTATATTCATTTGGCAGGGACAAGTGCAACCTACTTTCACATCTTGCACAAGTTCAAGGAGTCACAAACCCTCTTGTTGGTAAGACAAGGGACAAGGTAACCTAATTCTTTCATGGACAACATCATGTGTGAATTTCACTCTATGTCTATGGATATCCTTGTATGTTCCTTGTGGGACTAACCCATGTAGGTATTGAAAGTGCAACTCACTCCAATGGATTGCTCCAAATGATCTACATCAACATTGAGCATCTACATTTTCAACACCTAAATGAAGTCATCATCGACAAAACCCAAGTTAAGTTGATCCCTCTTAGGGGGGATATCACATCTAGGGGAGCTTTGCTCTAAGAATTGAGCTAAAGCAACTCTAATGCTGTGAATACAACAATGCTTTATGTAAAAGTGGTAACCCCACTTGTGCTTAAACGATGAGTATGACCTACGATCAAATGTTCTCATTTGACTCCTCATTCAATATACTCATATATAGATGACCTAGTCATCGCCTATTACTTGATAAATGCTAGCATGCATGTGCATGCTTTGTCACATATTTTATTTGCTATCTTATTGTGTGAGCATGTTGATTGCATATTTTTCTCATTCGAGGGCATCCATTTGTTGCTTTGGTTGTTTGGCTTTATCTTTTTGCCAAATGGATGGACAAGAATGCCTAAGAATTCCCTCTAGTAATCTATGATTTTCTCGTCCCAAACTCTATTCATGCTACATCACAAAGTTTGAACAAGTTGAATTTGGACCCCCCCGGGTGAGGAGCACTCGGAGTCATCGATCCGTCAAGGACTTAACTTCCAAAACCTCTTAACGCATTTCGGCCTGACCGATCCATTCCATTCGGTCATACCGAGTTCATTAAGTTGATCTAGGTTTTTTATCTCGGTGCAACCGATTAGAACCCTTCGGTCTCACCGAGTTGCAGCAACCGCTTGCGATTCTGCATCTCAGTGCCACCGAGTAGTTCCACTCGGTCACACTGACAGTGTCTGGATATATATACCCGGGTTGAAAATTTGGAAATTTGTCCAAGCCCCTTTGCCCGCGCCTGTTCAACTCTGCCGACTCGAGGTCTCCAAATCGTCTCCTCGTCATCCGCGACCTCCTACCGCTGGTGTCCTCCGCCATCAACGGAAATCTTCGCTGTTGTTGTCATCGTAACGGGTTCATCACCAAGCTAGGGTATGAACTCGACCCTTTGTGCTTTCTACACTCTGATTCTTAGCACAAAGATCAATGCCTATATTCTTGCCATGATTGAGACAACTCCATCCACTACAAAACTCCGTTAAATTAGATTTGACGCAAAAATCTAGGTTTAGGTTTCTGCTGAACTCATCTCGGACCGACCGATATTAGGATTTCGGTCTCACCGATTTGGCTCAGGCCATAGCACAAGTATTTTTCAGTCTGACCGAAACATAATAATCGGTGTGATCGAGTTCATTTCTCTGTGAAACCCTAGCAACTCGGAGTCACTAAACTGGATCTCGGTTTGACCGATCTTGCATGTTTAGACTTTATAGCTGCTTCGGTGTCACCAAGTTGGTAATATCGATAGCTCCGAAATGCTTTCAATAGAAAACTAAAACTAAGTTTTTTACTGATTTGTTTTGCAAAATGGTTGCGCTTTGTGATAGTCATCTACTCCATCTCAACCTATTTATTCATAGGGTCAGCTTTCAGTGTCAGAGATGTCAGACCAGAGTGACAGCCAGAACAAGTCTGAGGAGCACCAAAATCTCAGTGAGGGCACTAGCCCCTCAAATAACAGTTATGATGAGGGTAGAAGAAGCACCCCAAGCAACTTGCCCAAGGCAGCAACAAGGACAAGGAGGAAGATAAATTCAGATTCTAACGATGAAGACTTTCTAGTTGATGAAGAGGTCACTTCCAAGAAGAAGTTGATCAAGAAAGAGCAAGTAGCTGCTGCTGCTGACATCAAGCCAGGGATGAAGAAGAAGGCTCCAGCTCAGAGGAAGCCCGTGTCAAAAGCCAGAGCTTCAACTCAAGAAACCATGGAATTCACTCTTGAACCAAGAGAAGAAGAAACTGCTGGAGGAAAGAAAAGAAAGGAAAGGGTTAAGAAGACCATGGCCATGGTGATTGGCAGATCCTTAATGATGAGAGACCCAACTGAGGATGAGGAAGAGGATGAAGAAGAAGATGTTGCACCAGCTCCCAAGACACAAAAGCTCATGGGACATGCAATCAAGTCAGGGGCTGCCCCATCCAAGCCCAAGACTGCTCCCAAGATAGCTCCGAAGCAGACAGCACGAAAGAGAAGTATAAGAAACATCCCTGTTGCTGAGAAGAACAAGGCCCCAGTGCCTGAAGTTAAAGAAGATGAAGAGGCCCAAGTGCTTAGAAAGCTCAAGCCCAAGATACCTGATCGTGATGACAATCACCCTATTGTAGAGAACATGAAGATAAGGAAAGATGCAGGTCTCAGACTTTGGAGGCAGACAGACCCCTATGCTACAAGGAGAAGGACTGCTGTGGATTACAAGTTCCACACTAAGGAACAACAGGACTTCTATGAGACAGTCCTCCTGGACAAGAAGCCCATTGTCAGTGACATGAGATGAGTTGATTGGTCATACATTGATGATAATGAAGATCACTTTCCTAGAGTTCATGAGAGCTTCAGAATGAATGGAGTTGATGCTTTTTGGGGTCAGAAATAACAAAGTGGAATGATGAGATGGTGATGCAATTCTACTCCACAGCTCAGTTCTACCCAAATGGCAAGATTGTCTAGATGACAGAGGGTACGAGGTACCAATCTACTATAGCTGAGTGGGCTAAGCTGATCCATGTTCCTGTAGATGCTGATGATGACACTGATGTGTATGCCAAGCCTAGGAAAGGCCACAACTCCATGGCACACATGTACAAGGAAATTCTAGATGACGCATGGGAAACTCATAAGTTTGGCTCTGTGTACTATCAGCTATCAGGGCTGCCAACAATCAACACAATCATGAGGCACACATTTTTGCCCAAGTCTGGAGATGACAGGATGATCAGAGGGCATTCAATTAACTTGCTTCATATGTTTGATGTGCCAGAAAAGTTCAAGGTGATGACCTTGATTGTTGAGATAGTTAAGAGGACTGCGGCTGATCAGAAGAGATCATGTGACTATGCTCCATAGATTCAGATGCTCATTAATTCCAAGGTGGACACATGCACATACTTCCTAGACAGAGAGCACCTTCCCTTGAGGCTAGAATTTGAGGACAACACAGTTGTTATGGATGCTTCACATCCCACTTCTGTTGAGGCTCAAGAGTAGAGAGAGAAGGCTAAGGTAGAAAAAGCTTCAAAGATTCCAGGTCCCTCAGCTGTCAATCTCAAGACCAAGCAGGACCAGCTCAGCTATCTGCTTGAGGCCACAGTGAGAATAGAGAAAGGACTAGCTACACTAACTCGAAATCAAGAGAGCCTTGAGAGGATCTTTGAGACAAAGCTGAATGACTTGGATATCAAGGTCACTGAGATTCAGACTTCAGTTGAGAAGATGTAGGAAGACCTTGAGGACAGGAGTGACAGGACAACAACAGATGCTTATCAGAGGGTGCCGAGCACAAAGGTCTGCAGCAGTGCCAGTCAGTGACACTAGGGCCACAACTTCAGCTCCTGCAACCACAGCCTCA
The DNA here is from genome assembly GCF_018294505.1 of Triticum aestivum. Classification (NCBI taxonomy): domain Eukaryota; kingdom Viridiplantae; phylum Streptophyta; class Magnoliopsida; order Poales; family Poaceae; genus Triticum; species Triticum aestivum. The sequence continues at coordinate 243,334,740 of NC_057800.1, forward strand.
GTTGCCCCTCCAGTGGCAACCCCTCCAGTTTCTCAGACGTCAGCCGAAGTCGTTGTATATGTTGTTCTCTCCACGTCATCTTCACACTCCAGAGCTCCCGGAGATCATGCTTAGAGTGTCGTATAGCACTATGCATTTTCGGGATTTTGGGTAACTTGTTGCCAAAGGGGGAGAAAGTGTATAGCTCATAGGCGTCGAGAGAGAGAGAGAGAGAGAGAGAGAGAGAGAGTGTGTGTGTGTGTGTGTGTGTGTTTTGCTTCTTATTTGTCTCTCTTGCTACTTATTTGCTTGTGTTTGCTACAATATTTGTGCTTGTGTGTGAGATACTCTTATGATCATGTGGTTGATCATATTATGCTTTATGCTTGAATGATGCTATCCTATTACTTGTGTATGATCAATCATATTTGTCTTGGTGATGAGTGCATGTTATTGTTATTCTGTTATTTTGAGCGCTCCACCAAGATGTGTCTGACATGGAAGAGTAACCCATGAACCTAATTGATTCTGCATTTGCATTCAAAAGCAAATCATAAATAATGCACAAATTTAGGAGGGGTGGGGATCTTGCTTATCACATACTTCTCAAAGTGACAATATATTTCATACATGCACAAATTTGTCGAAGCTTATCAAAGTGTCATCAATTACCAAAAAGGGGGAGATTGAAAGTGCAACTATCCTTGGGTGGTTTTGGTAATTCATAACAACATATAACTCATTAAACTAATATCATTTCAAGATGATTATTTCAAAAAGTTCAATGATTGGCATGGCATGGACTAGAGAACCTCAAAATGTTAAGCACAAATATTGGCAAAAGCTCAAGACTCTTCAGTTCTATTTTTGTGATCCAAGATCACATCGAGTCCGTAGGAAAGCCAATACTATTAAAAGGGGATGAGGTGTTGCTTAATGGTCTACTTGCTCAAAATGCTTAGTGATATGCTCCAAAACCCTCAACCATCTTCTCAAATCCAAATATGTCCTAAACCTAAAGTCAAACTCGGCCCCACCGATTTGATTCATCCGGCGCCACCGAGTTCACTTGACATAGCCATAGCCGGAAACCCTAATCAGTCAGTCTCACCGAGATCGGTCTGCAAACTCTCTGTTTCCCTTCGTAATGTTTCGGTCTCACCGAAATGTGCAATTGGTCCCACCGAGTTCGCAGTGCAAACTCTCTGTTTCCCTTCATAATGTTTCGGTCTCACCGAAAGGAGCGATCGGTCCAACCGAGTTTGCCTGACCAACTCTCTGTTTGCTTGTTACTGAAATCGGTTTCACCGAGTTGAAGTAATCCATCAAACCGAGATCAAGTTTTGCCCTAACCCTAGCTCATCAGTCTGACCGAGCTGATCATGTCGGTCCCATCGAAAAACCTAACGTTCACATTTTGAACTGAATCGGTCTCACCGAGTTCACACATTCGGTCCGGCCGAGTTGGCTCTTTTGTGTGTAACGGTTAGATTTTGTGTGGAGGCTAAATATACCCCTCCACCCTCCTCTCCATCAGAGAGAGAGCCATCAGAACGTGCCTACACTTCCAGCTTCATTTTCTGAGAGAAAACCACCTACTCGTGTGTTGAGACCAAGACATTCCATTCCAACCATAAGAATCTTGATCTCTAGCCTTCCCCAAGTTGCTTTCCACTCAAGTCATCTTTCCACCATAGCCAAATCTGTGTGAGAGAGTTGAGTGTTGGCGAGACTATCATTTGAAGCACAAGGGCAAGGAGTTCATCATCAACACACCATCTATTACCTTTTGGAGAGTGGTGTCTCCTATATTGGTTAGGTATCACTTGGGAGCCTCCGTCAAGATTGTGGAGTTTAACCAAGGAGTTTGTAAGGGCAAGGAGATCGCCTACTTTGTGAAAATCTACCCAAGTGACGCAAGTCCTTCATGGGCGATGGCCATGGTGGGATAGAAAAGGTTGCTTCTTCATGGACCCTTCGTGGGTGGAGCCCTCCATGGACTGGCGCAACAGTTACCCTTCATGGGTTGAAGTATCCATCAAGGTGGATGTACGATAGCACCACCAATCAGAACCATGCCAAAAATCTTCGTGTTTACATTGTGTTTGCCTTTCCAAACCCCTCCCTTTGCCTTCATATGAAATTATTCACATTCCGCTGCTATACTCTTAGAATTGCATGTGTAGGTTGATTGCTTGACTTGTGCTAAGTTGTTAAAATCTGCCAAGACTAAAATTGGGAAAAGGCTAGATTTTTATTTGGTTAAGTAGTCTAATCACCCCCCTCCTGTCTAGACCTACTTTCGATCCTACAAAAAGTTTGAGAACATCAAAAGTATGAAACAATTGCTCAGCTTGTCATCGGGGTTGTGCATGATGAAATACTTTGTGTGATGAAGATGGAGCATAGCCAGACTATATGATTTTGTAGGGATAACTTTCTTTGGCCATGTTATTTTGAGAAGACATGATTGCTTAGTATGCTTGAAGCATTATTGTTTTTATGTCAATATTAATCTTTTGTTTTGAATCTTATGGATCTGAATATTCATGCCATAATAAAGAAAATTGCATTGATAAATATGTTAGGTAGCATTCCACACCAAATATTATGTTTTTTATCATTTACCTACTCGTGGACGAGCAGGAATTAAGCTTGGGATGATTGATATGTCACCAACGTATCTATAAATTTTTATTGTTCCATGCTATTATATTATCTATTTTGTTTGTTTTATGTGCATTAATATGCTATTTTATATTATTTTTGGGACTAACTTCTTAACCTAGAGACCAGTGCTAGTTTTTGTTTTTTCCTTGTTTTTGAGTTTTATAGAAAAACAATATCAAACGGAGTCCAAACATAATAAAACTTTACAATGATTTTTCTTGGACCATACGACACCTACGTGACTTGGAGAGAGGGCCAGAAGAGTCCCGAGGAGGCCACAAGCCTCTAGGGCGCGTCCTAAGGGCTTTTGGGCCCCTCGGGTGTCCTCCAACCCTCATTCCACCTCTATATATTCTCCAATATTCGCCCAACATTAGAAGCATCCACCAAAATACTTTTTCGTTGCCGCAAGCCTCTGTTCCCGTGAGATCCCATCTTGGGGCCTTTTTCGGCACCCTACCAGAGGGGGATTCGATCACGGAGGGCCTCTACATCAATCTTCTTGCCCTTCCAATGTTGAGTGAGTAGTTTACCACGGACCTAAGGGTCCATAGCTAGTAGCTAGATGTCTTCTTATCTCTCTTTGATCTTCAATACATTGTTCTCCTCGATGTTCTTGGAGTTCTATCCGATGTAATACTCTTTTGCGGTGCGTTTGTTGAGACCCGATGAATTGTGGATTTACGATCAGTTTATCTATGAATATTAATTAAGTCTTCTCTGAACTCTTTTATTCATGATTAAGATATCTTTGTATTTCTCTTCAAACTATCAGTTTGGTTTGGCCAACTAGATTGGTTTTTCTTGCAATGGAAGAGGTGCTTAGTTTTGGGTTCAATTTTGCAGTGTCCTCACCTAGTGACATAGTAGGGGTAGCGAGGCACGTATTGCATTGTTGCCATCAAGGATAAAAAGATGGGTTTTATATCATATAGCTTGAGTTTATCCCTCTACATCATGTCATCTTGCTTAAGGTGTTACTTCATCCTTATGAACTGAATACTCTAGATGCATGGTGGATAGCGGTCGATGTGTGGAGTAATAGTAGTAGATGCAGGCTGGAGTCCGTCTACTTCTCACGGACATGATGCATATATTCATGGTCATTGCCTCAGATATCTTCATAACTATGCGCTTTTCTGTCAATTGCTCAACAGTAATTTGTTTACCCACCATATGTTTTCTTTCAAGAGAGAAGCCTCTAGTGAAACCTATGGCCCGGGGGTCTATTTTCCGTCATATATTTTCAGATCTATAAACAAAAATATCCAAAAGTAACTTGCTACAATTTATTTATATTTACTTTAGTTTGCTCTTTTATTTATCTTTTATACCTATATCTATTAGATCTCACTCTTGTTCGTGACCGTGAAGGGATTGTGTGACGCCCTCGAATCAATTGCACACTAATCATACATGCAAATGTGTACGATCAAGATTAAGGACTCACAGGAAGATATCAAAACACAACTCTAGACACAAATTAAATAATACAAGCTTTATATTACAAGCCAGGGGCCTCTAGGGCTCGAATACATAAGCTCAAATACACACGAGTCAGCGGAAGCAACAATATCTGAGTACAGACATAAGTTAAAACCAGTTCTGCCTTAAGAAGGCTAGCACAAACATCAACGATCGAAAAGGCAAGGCCTCCTTACTGGGAGCCTCCTAAACTATTCCTAGTCGTCGGCGTCATCCATGTAGAAGTAGGCACCCTCGGTGTACTAGTTGTTGTTGTCGTCGAAGGTGGCGCCTAGCTCCTAGGCTCCACCATCTGGTTGCAGCATCCGAGAAGAATGGAAAGAGGTGGAAAAGGGGAGCAAAGCAACCGTGAGTACTCATCCAAAGTACTCGCAAGCAAGGATCTACACTACATATGCATCGGTATCAATGAAATGGTTAGTATCTCTGGACTGAACTACAAAATGCCAGAAGAGAAGGGAAAGCCTAGCATATCAAACACTAGCATCTTCAAGTAGCTCCAAGCATCTTGCAGCATCAGAAGAGATAAGAGTGGCATATTATAATATTAGTAAGTATGTTGTAACATCGCCCAGAGATCACTTCCTCGACTCCCTGCGAGAAAACAATCCCGGAGCCATCGTCATTTCCATTACATGCCTCAACATCAAGTTCTAGTTGTATCGATCGGGATACAACTCCGAGTGTCCATTACCATAGGACAGGCTATCGATAGGTGTTTTCTTCCCTGCAGGGGTGCACCAACTTACCCACCACGCTCGCTTAACTCCGGCTAGACACACTTTACTGGGTCATGCCCGGCCTCGGCCAAACGATATGCCGCAACCCAACCTAGGCTTAATAGAGAGGTCAGCATGCTAGACTAAACGTATGCCCCCAGGGGTCTTGGGCCATCGCCCCGGGAACTCCTGCACGTTGCATGGGTGGCCCGTGAGTAGACCTAGCTACCTCCTTAAAAAGGCAGGTGCTTACGCAGTCCAACCCGGCGCGCGCCGCTCAGTCGCATGACGTCTATTAAGCTTCGGCCGATGCATACGACGCAGAACGTCCATACTATGCCCACGTGATGGTTAGTGCTATCAGGCCAGAGGCCCCTCAGATTAAATATCCAAATCGTAGTGGATTAGGAGCGCGCGGTAACAAGTAGAGACTCACGATCGATGTGACCCCGTTGCCCCGTCTCGAGGACTCACGACAAGGGCTAAGAATGCCCGGCCACGCCTTGTAATTATCTCGTGGGCACCTTCCAGGTTAACCCGACTCCACATCACTCGCAATTAAGCTCACGCGGGTACCCCTCAGGGTCGACCCGTCTTTAGTAACATGGTTTAGTGTAAAGTCATAGTAACCGTGTGTCTAACACCAAGGGGAACCCTAAGGAATCACCCTCGATGGAATTCCACCTGATGTTATCGTCAAGGTGAACGTAGGAGGAATCCCCCTCGAGGTCCACTCTTCAGGAGTTGCACGACAGTGTCATTGTCAGGAGTGGAGAAGGAGGAATCAACCTCGATGACCATAACCGATGAACTAACCTACAAGGTTAACATCAGAAGTGCTGATGAGGTATCACCCTCGGCACTCGATAGTAACCCAGTAGTGTCGAGCAACTAAGGGGAAAGTGATGTGCTGTGCCGGGGCGGGGTCTTTGATCCCGTTGATCGGGTCTTCTAATAATCCAGCGGGGCAGTCAGGACAAAGTGGGGGGTCTCTGATGGATCTCTACCCAGCCTATACTAAACAGTTTAGGATAAGCAGGTAGGTAACAACAGCAGGTTACAATAAACAGGCCATGCAACATAGTAGGATCATTCAAAAAGCAATAGCAGTTCTAATGCAAGCATCAGAGAGAAGGGAATGGGCGATATTGGAATGCTCAAGGGGGGTTTGCTTGCCTAGAAGCGCTGCCTTAGGCCGAAGGCCAGGTAGGCCCTTTTTCTGCTTTTCTCTTTTTATTTAAAACAGAGGCAGCTAGGGAAAGGTTTGGGCTACCAAAAGACTTTGAAAAAATGTGGGACCAGGCCTCTTAAATTCTTTGTAGTATTTGGCATTGCCACAAAAAGTTTGAGGGGCAACTGAACCCATTTGGATTTTGCACAAATAAAATGACATTTTTAAATGCTAAAATGGCACTGTTTTAATTGCTATAGTCCATCTTGGCTTTGAGGTGGTGTTGTTTTCCTTAACAATCATTTTTACGGAATTTTGGCTAAATGATGAATTATTTTGCAGCAACTTTTGTGCAACTTCATATTTCACTTGCAAATTTAATTTGATTCCAAAGTGGGATTTCAAATGATATTTGAATCGAAGGTGATCAATCACTGCTTAGCAAAGTGATTAGCTTAATCAAAGAGGGTTACTATAGCATGACACTGGGGGTGTTACAAACATCCTCCACTACAAGAAGCTCGTCCCGAGATTTAAGTGGTGGAGTAAGGAGAGCAGAGTTGGTTATGAAATTCTAATGGATCTTCTTTTTCATGTTGCTCTCATCGAAGAGGTTGCTCCATAGCATTGATGTCTTCTATTCGCTGCATCAAGGCATCATGATGAAGTCCTCATCCTTTTTTCAAAAACTCCATCGTACCTATGAATAGGGTATAAGGGGAAAGCTATAAGGATGGATGTCTGGAAGGATTGGCATCTGGTAATTATCTCAAGGAGGGAGATTTTGGAAGCACCACGAAACAAATCGAGAGTACTATAAGGAGGTTCAACAAGTTTTAACAAGTTAGGCATCAAGATGATGCTTATAACAGGTGATGAAGGGGTTCAGAGCAATGAGGAATAATGTTGCCTCTAATACCGGAATGAATCATGGGGAGGAAGTTAGCTCGTGAATTACATACGAAGCCAAGTGCAAAGAATATTTCAGAATCAAGGTTGTACAGGAGAGTCAGGTTTCAATCTTGTGGAACTATGGGTTATGGGCCCACCTTGTGTGCTCAGAGTAGGAAGAGCAGTGGCGTCTTGCACGGATACAATAGCAAGGCATGTCATAGGATAGCATGTCAGTTATGTTGGCATGAACATTGGTACCAAGGGCGAGGGACGAAGAGAACCATTTTCCTGCTCGTTTGAACGAGGCGGACCATTAGGCAAAGTTCTCGTCCATTGGTGGTTACCGGAAGGTCATCAACAATAGTAACAGAGTCTTACTGGCAGAGTTGTACACCGAGGTATTTGCATAAGCAGGAAAGTATTACTTCTTATATCATATAGATCACAAGGAAGGTTAAACAAAACAATGGAAAGGAAAATGTGTTTATACCCAAGTATCAAGACTATATCTTTCACAAGGAAAAGTCGAGCATGATATGCATGATAGTACTCCAAGTATGTAACCACTTAGACAAAGGGGCAAGTAATTTAATGAGGTTTACCCATACAATGGTGTTTGGATAATTGATCAAGAAAAAATTAGCACTGCGCTTCCAATGTTCTGGTTGATGTTTGGGTACCACAGTCATGCTTCGAGATAGCATTGACATGGTCATCAGGTAAAGTTCAGACTTTGGATACACAAAGGATCCATAGGAAACAACTTATAAAATAAGTTATACAAATTCAGCAAGGAAAAGATGAGGATGTGGCCCACGGGCTCAGTAACAATTCATAGAGGGGGGGGGCAAGGATGGTATTTGTCACCATGAATTCGATCAATATCCTGGAAGAGCTTAGAATGTTGATGATGATCACAACACAATTGTCGAGAGATTTCATGAAGATGTAATCGATCTACGATGACATCAAGTCAAAGGAATGATGGAGCGAAAGATTATTGGAACCACGGTTACGACACAAACTCGAAAACAAGCTTACTATTCAAGGCGAAATGATATGACGAGGAAGATTGATGTAGGTTTAGTTCATCATCAAAAATTGTGCTCCGGGAAGGACCAGGTAGCACGATTAAAATTTTGCACTATAATGATATAGCCGATCAGGCTAGGAATGACTTGAAGGACTATTTAACTCATAAGCAACGAAAATTACTTAGAGTTATTGAGTCGGGGAGTGGAATCGATTCACTTATCGGTGTCCTCAGGTGACTATTAACATGGAACCAGGGGAAATCTGAAAATGGTGAGAAGCAATAATAGATGAAGACTCATAGGAAGCAACACAGTTCTTTGTTATTCTCAAGATACCAGAGGGTAATACTCGAAGGAAGGTCTACATAGAGGTTGAGGAGATGCATTGATCTGCAGAAGACAAGTGCTTTAACTTTTTTGAGAAAAGGAATCAAAGTACATCAATATGGCAGGAACCACGATTACAGAATTCCAAATCCCAGATATAAGATGAACTTATACCATGGGGATAATTAATTTTAAGAGAAGCTTCCATGATAAGATCTACATCATGTCCATGGGCATGAACACAAAGTTCAAGGTCGACTCCCACTTCTCCAATGCATAACCTTTCATTCACTTCTCTATTATAAATGTTTTGAATGTGAAAATCTAACTGGTTGATTACCAGAGGAGTATGACCCGTGAAAACTTTTGGGCTCACACAGTTTAGGGAAGGCATGGGTTCAACTCATATGGGTATCTTAAGAACATATACCACAAACTTAAAGAGTAAATAACTCAAGCTCGAAAGTAGAGCATGGTTGAGAAAGCAGAGGATACAATTTACCAAAGGCATATGTATCCAAGGAAAGGCTCACAAGGTTATTGAATATGAAGGACGTTGTCGGATAAAATCCAACAAAGGATCTAGTGGTCCATAAGGGATCAGATTTTAGCATCGGTACTCAACTAGAAGATGAAAGAATGCAAGGAGATATGATTATATAAACAACTGACTAATTCAAGCTCAAATGCAAAGGAATTATGATTTCCAAATCAAGGGATCGGAAGCAAACACTCTGATAAAGGATGGATAAGTTGTATAGACTTAGGGGTACACTCATCGGCAATTTGATTGGCCGAGAACCAGCTCATGTTCAAAATGGCATCTGAGCTAGAAAGATCATTTAAAAGGATCAACTGATGATTGTGGGCATTCGCTCACATGTTGAATCAATAGGAACAAAATGACAGTGTCAAAGGATACTAATGAATATTGCTAGACATACGGGAAGCATCCATAGTGCAAGCAGACAAGTATTTGCAGAGCAATAGTTTGAAGAGGATTCTCGAAAGATCGAATAGTATTTTAGAGAATAATATTAAGCATACGAACAACTGGGGATGAACGGATACTCGATAGGTGTGGGGAATTATCAGTAGGGGTATTCATGTGGTGAAGAACTGCAAGGCAGTAAGCTCAAAGGATTCTCGGGGCAACGGAGAGTATTTCGAGGCATCTTCTAATAACAAGAGCAACATGGAATGATTGTATGAATGGCAAGTGCATGTATTTATCCATAAGGATATATCAATGGTAGGGAATTACAAAAGCTACGGGCATAAAGTCTCAAGAGAACATCGTAGAGTATCTTCGGAATCTTCTGGTACAGTAGGCAATCATCTGTAATAGGGGGCTCTCCGGGAGGATTAGTTACGAGAACCTAGAGTTAGAGTTAGAAAAATCATTTAACCCGAATAGAAGAGAGATCCGAGTCTTAGAGTGTAGACGAGGAGTAAAAGATCCTAATACCACCCAATGGCGACATGGGCCCGTAAGAGACACAGCCATGTTAGTAAAAGCTTTTTTGTAGTGACTAGACTCGACTTCGGCCAAGGAGTTGGAAGGGGGGCTACCTACAGGCAGTCGGCTCTGATACCAACTTGTGACGCCCTCGATTCAATCGTACACTAATCATACACGCACATGTGCATGATCAAGATCAAGGACTCACAGGAAGATATCACAACACAACTCTAGACACACATTAAATAATACAAGAGGCCTCTAGGGCTCGAATACATAAGCTCGAATACACAAGAGTCTGCGGAAGAAACAATATGTGAGTACAGACATAATTTAAACCACTTCTACCTTAAGAAGGCCAGCACAAACATCCACGATCGAAAAGGCAAGACCTCCTGCCTGGGAGCCTCCTAAACTACTCGTGGTCGGCGGTGGCATCCACGTAGAAGTAAGCACCCTCGGTGTAGTAGTAGTAGTTGTCGTCGAAGGTGGCACCTGGCTCCCGGGCTCCACCATCTGGTTGCAGCATTCGAGAAGAATGGAACGAGGTGGAAAATGGGAGCAAAGCAACCATGAGTACTCATCCAAAGTACTCGCAAGCAAGGATCTACACTACATATGCATCGGTATCAATGAAATGGGTAGTATCTGTGGACTGAACTACAGAGTGCCAGAAGAGAAGGGAAAGCCTAGCCTATCGAAGACTAGCATCTTCAAGCAACTCCAAGCATCTTGCAGCATCAGAAGAAATAAGAGTGGCATATTATAATATTAGTAAGTATGTTGTGACATCGCCCAGAGATCACTTGCTCGACTCCCTGCGAGAAAACAATCCCGGAGCCATCATTTCCACTACAAGCCTCAGCATCAAGTTCTAGTTATATCGATCGGTATACAACTCCGAGTGTCCGTTACCGTAGGATAGGCTATCGATAGATGTTTGAAGGAAATATGCCCTAGAGGCAATAATAAAGTTGTTATTTATATTTCCTCATATCATGATAAATGTTTATTATTCATGCTAGAATTGTATTAACCGGAAACTTAGTACATGTGTGAATATATAGACAAACAAAGTGTCACTAGTTTGCCTCTACTTGACTAGCCCATTGAAATAATGATGGTTATGTTTCCTAACCATAGACATGAGTTGTTAATTGATTAACGGGATCACATCATTAGAAAATGATGTGATTGACTTGATCCATCCGTTATCTTAGCACGATGATCATTTAGTTTGTTGCTTTTGCTTTCTCCATAACTATACATGTTCCTATGACTATGAGATCATGCAACTCCCGAATACCGGAGGAACACTTTGTGTGCAACCAAACGTCGCAATGTAACTGGCTGATTATAAAGGTGCTCTACAGGTGTCTCCGATGGTGTTTGTTGAGTTGGCATGGATCGAGATTAGAATTTGTCACTCCGACTATCGGAGAGGTACCTCTGGGCCCTCTCGGTAATGCACATCACTATAAGCCTTGCAAGCAATGTGACTAATGAGTTAGTTACGGGATGTTGCATGTGATGTTTATCCTTTATGCATCTTATTTTGCTTAGTTAGACGGCAGCATTATAAGATGATCTCTCACTAAATTTCAATGTATAAGTGTTCTCCCTGAGTATGCACCGTTGCTACAGTTCGTCGTGCCGAGACACCACATGATGATCGGGTGTGATAAGCTCTACGTTCACATACAACGGGTGCAAGCCAATTTTGCACACGCAAAATACTCGGGTTAAACTTTACGAGCCTAGCATATGCAGATATGGCCTCGGAACACTGGAGACTGAAAGGTCGCGCGTGAATCATATAGTAGATATGATCAACATAGTGATGTTCACCATTGAAAACTACTCAATCTCATGTGATGATCGGACATGATTTAGTTGATATGGATCACGTGATCACTTAGATGATTAGAGAGATGTCTAAGTGGGGGTTCTTAAAGTAATTTGATTAATTGAACTTTAATTTATCATGAACTTAGTACCTGATAGTATTTTTCATGTCTATGTTGTTGTAGATAGATGGCCCGTGCTGTTGTTCCGTTGAATTTTAATGCGTTCCTAGAGAAAGCTAAGTTGAAAGATGATGGTAGCAATTATACGGACTGCGTCCGTAACTTCAGGATTATCCTCTTTGCTGCACAGAAGAATTATGTCCTGGATGCACCGCTAGGTGACAAACCTGCTGCAGGAGCAACGCCAGATGTTATGAACACCTGGCAGAGCAAAGCTGATGACTACTTGATAGTTCGGTGTGCCATGCTTTATGGCTTAGAACCGTGACTTCAATGATGTTTTGAACGTCATGGAGCATATGAGATGTTCCAGTAGTTGAAGTTAATATTTCAAGCAAATGCCCGGATTAAGAGATATGAAGTCTCCAATAAGTTCTACAGCTGCAAGATGGAGGAGAATAGTTCTGTCAGTGAACATATACGCATAATGTCTGGATACCACAACCACATGACTCAACTGGGAGTTAATCTTCCTGATAATAGTGTCATTGACAGAGTCCTCAATCACTGCCACCAAGCTACAAGAGCTTCGTGATGAACTATGATACGCAAGGGATGGATAAGACGATTCCCAAGCTCTTCGCAATGCTAAAGGCTGCGGAGGTAGAAATCAAGCAGGAGCATCAAGTTTTAATGTTCAACAAGACCACCAGTTTCAAGAAAAAGGGTAAAGGGAAGAAGGGGAACTTCAAGAAGAACAGCAGGCCAGTTGCTGCTCAAGTGAAGAAACCCAAGTCTGGACCTAAGCCTTAGACTGAGTGCTTCTACTGCAAAGGAACTGATCACCGGAAGCGGAACTGCCCCAAGTATTTGGCGGAGAAGAAGGATGGCAAAGTGAAAGGTATATTTGATATACATGTTATTGATGTGTACCTTACTAATGCTCTAGTAGTGCCTGGGTATTTTATACTGGTTCAGTTGCTAACATATACAACTCAAAATAGGGGCTACGGATTAAGCGAAGATTGGCTAAGGACGAGGTGACGATGCACGTGGGAAATGGTTACAAAGTCGATGCGATCGTCGTCGGCACGCTACCTCTACATCTACCTTCGGGATTAGTATTAGACCTAAATAATTGTTATTTGGTGTCAGCGTTGAGCATGAATATTATATCTAGATCTTGTTTGATGCGAGACGGCTATTCATTTAAATCGGAGAATAATGGTTGTTCTATTTATATGAGTAATATCTTTTATGATCATGCACCCTTGATGAGTGGTCTATTTTTACTAAATCTTGATAGTAGTGATACACATGTTCACAGTATTGAAGCCAAAAGATGCAGAGTTGATAATGATAGTGCAACTTATTTATGGCACTGCTGTTTAGGTCATATTGGTGTAAACCGCATGAAGAAACTCCATTCTGATGGAATTTTGGAATCACTTGATTATGAATCAATTGGTACTTGCGAACCATGCCTCATGGGCAAGATGACTAAAACTCTGTTCTCCAGAATAATGGAGCGAGCAACAGAGTTATTGGAAATCGTACATATTGATGTATGTGGTCCAATGAACATTGAAGCTCGCGGCGGATATCGTTATTTTCTCACCTTCACAAATGATTTAAGCAGACATGGGTATATCTACTTAATGAAACATAAGTCTGAAACATTTGAAAAGTTCAAAGAATTTTAGAGTGAAGTGGAAAATCATCATAACAAGAAAATCAAGTTTCTACGATCTGATCGTGGAGGTGAATATTTGAGTTATGAGTTTGGACTTCATTTGAAACAATGCGGAATAGTTTTGCAACTCACGCCACATGGAACACCACAGCGTAATGGTGTGTACGAATGTCGTAATCGTACTTTACTGGATATGGTGCGATCTATGATGTTTCTCACTGATTTACCGCTATCGTTCTGGGGTTACGCTTTAGAGACAGCTACATTATGTTAAATAGGGCACCATCTAAATCCGTTGAGATGACACCTTATGAACTGTGGTTTGGCAACAAACCCAAGTTGTCGTTTCTTAAAGTTTGGGGTTGCGATGATTATGTGAAAAAGCTTCAACCTGATAAGCTCGAACCCAAATCAGAGAAATGTGTCTTCATAGGATACCCAAATGAGACTGTTGGGTACACCTTCTATCACAGATCTGAAGGCAAGATATTCATTGCTAAGAATGGATTCTTTATAGAGAAGGCGTTTCTCTCGAAAGAAGAGAGTGGGAGGAAAGTAGAACTTGATGAGGTAACTATACCTTATCCCTTATTGGAAAGTAGTACATCACTGAAATCAGTTTCAGTGATTCCTACACCAGTAAGTGAGGAAGCTAATGATGATGATCATGAAACTTCTGATCAAGTTACTACCGAACCTCGTAGGTCAACCAGAGCAAGATCCGCACCAGAGTGGTACGGTAATCCTGTTCTGGAGGTCATGTTACTTGACCATGACGAACCTACGAACTATGACGAAATGATGATGAGCCCAGATTCTGCAAAATGGCTTGAGGCCACGAAATCTGAGATGGGATCCATGTATGAGAACAAAGTGTGGACTTTGGTTGACTTGCCCGATTATCGGCACGCCATAGAGAATAAATGGATCTTCAAGAAGAAGACTAACATTGACGGTAATATTACTGTCTACAAAGCTCGACTTGTTGTGAAAGGTTTTCAACAAGTTCAACGAGTTGACTACGATGATTCCTTCTCACCCATAGCGATGCTTGAGTCCGTCTGAATCATGTTAGCAATTGCTGCATTTTATGATTATGAAATTTGGCAAATGGATGTCAAAACTGCATTCCTTAATGGATATCTTAAAGAAGAGTTGTATATGATGCAACTAGAAGGTTTTGTCGATCCAAAAGGTGCTAACAAAGTGTGCAAGCTCCAGTGATCCATTTATGGGCTGGTTCAAGCCTCTCGGAGTTGGAATATACGCTTTGATAGTGTGATCAAAGCATATGGTTTTATTCCGACTTTTGGAGAAGCCTGTATTTACAAGAAATTGAGTGGGAGCTCTGTAGCATTTCTGATCTTATATGTAGATGACATATTATTGATCGGAAATGATACTGAATTTCTGAATAGCATAAAAGGTTACTTGAATAAGAATTTTTCAATCAAAAAACCTCGGTGAAGCTGCTTATATATTGGGCATCAAGATCTATAGAGATAGATCAAGATGCTTAATTGGAATTTCACAAAGCACATACCTTGATAAAGTTTTGAAGAAGTTCAAAATGGATCAAGCAAAGAAAGGGTTCTTGCTTGTATTACAAGGTGTGAAGTTGAGTCAAACTCAATGCCTGACCACTTCAGAAGATAGAGAGAAAATGAAAGGCATTCCCTATGCATTAGCCATAGGCTCTATCATGTATGCAATGATGTGTACGAGACCTGATGTGTGCCTTGCTATAAGTTTAGCAGGGAGATACCAAAGTAATCCAGGAGTGGATCACTGGACAGCGGTCAAGAACATCCTAAAATACATTCTCTAATGAGGTGACAAAGAGCTCGTCGTAAATGGTTACATCAATGCAATATTTGACACTGATCTGGATGACTCTAAGTCACAAACCAGACACGTGTTTTTATTAAATGGTGGAGCTGTCAGTTGGTGCAGTTCCAAACAGAGCGTCGTGGCGGGATCTACGTGTGAAGCGGAATACATAGCCGCTTCAGAAGCAGCAAATGAAGGATTCTGGATGAAGGAGTTCATATTCGATCTAGGTGTCATACCTAGTGCATCGGGTCCACTGAAAATCTTTTGTGACAATACTGATGCAATTGTCTTGGCAAAGGAATCCAGGTTTCACAAGAGAACCAAGCACATCAAGAGAAGCTTCAATTCCATCTGCGATCAAGTCAAGGAGGGAGACATAGAGATTTGCAAGATACATACGGATCTGAATGTTGCAGACCCATTGACTAAGCCTCTCTCACGAGCAAAACATGATCAACAGCAAGACTCCGTGGGTGTTAGAATCATTACAATGTAATCTAGATTATTGACTCTAGTGCAACTAGGAGACTGAAGGAAATATGCCCTAGAGCTAATAATAAAGTTGTTATTTATATTTCCTTATATCATGTTAAATGTTTATTATTCATGCTAGAATTGTATTAACTGGAAACTTAGTACATGTGTGAATATATAGACAAACAAAGTGTCACTAGTTTGCCTCTACTTGACTAGCCCATTGAATCAATTATGGTTATGTTTCCTAACCATAGACATGAGTTGTCAATTGATTAACGGGATCACATCATTAGAGAATGATGTGATTGACTGGACCCATCCATTAGCTTAGCACGATGATCATTTAGTTTTGTTGCTTTTGCTTTCTCCATAACTATACATGTTCATATGACTATGAGATCATGCAACTCCCGAATACCGGAGGAACAGTTTGTGTGCTACCAAACATCACAGCGTAACTGGGTGATTATAAAGGTGCTCTAAAGGTGTCTCTGATGGTGTTCGTTGAGTTGGCATGGATCGAGATTAGGATTTGTCACTCCGATTGTCGGAGAGGTATCTCTAGGCCCTCTCGGTAATGCACATCACTATAAGCCTTGCAAGAAATGTGACTAATGAGTTAGTTACGGGATGTTACATTACGAAATGAGTAAAGAGACTTGCTGGTAATGAGATTGAACTAGGTATTGAGATACTGACGATTGAATCTCGGGGAAGTAACATACCGATGACAAAGGGAACAACGTATACCGTTATGCGGTTTGACCGATAAAGATTTTTGTAGAATATGTAGGAACCAATATGAGCATCCAGGTTCCACTATTGGTTATTGACCGGAGATGAGTTTCGGTCATGTCTACATAGTTCTCGAACCCGTAGGGTCCGCACGCTTAACGTTCGATGATGATCGGTATTACGAGTTTATGTGTTTTGATGTACCGAAGGTAGTTCGGAGTCCGGATTTGATCACGAACATGACGAGGAGTCTCGAAATGGTCGAGACATAAAGATCGATATATTGGAAGCCTATAGTTGGACATCGGAATGTTTCTGAGTGGTTCGGGCATATTTCCGGAGTACCAGGATCTTACCGAACCCCCCCGGGGAGTATATGGGCCTTATTGGGCCTTAGTGGTATAGAGGAGAGGGAAGGGAAAAGAGGGAGGCGCGCCCCCCAAGCCCAATCCGAATTGGGAGGGGGGCCGGCCCCCCTTTCCTTCCTCCCTCTCTCCTCCTTCCTTCCTCTCCTACTCCTACTTAGAAGGGCTCCTACTTCTACTAGGAAAGGGGGGACTCCCCCAGGGCGCACCATAGAGAGGGCCGGCCCTCCCCCTCCTCCACTCCTTTATATACCGGGGAGGGGGCACCCCATGGACACACAAGTTGATCAGTTGATCTTTTAGCCATGTGCGGTGCCCCCCTCCACCATAATCCACCTCGGTTATATCGTAGCGGTGCTTAGGCGAAGCCCTGTTCCGGTAGCAACATCAACACCGTCATCATGCCGTCGTGTTGACGAAACTCTCCCTTGAAGCTCTACTGGATCGTGAGTTCGTGGGACGTCACCGAGCTGAACGTGTGCAGCTCGCGGAGGTGCCGTACATTCGGTACTTGGATCGGTCGATCATGAAGACGTACAACTACATCAACCGCGTTGTCATAAGGCTTCCGCTTACGGTCTATGAGGGTGTGTGGACAACACTCTTCCCCTCTCGTTTCTATGCATCACCATGATCTTGCGTGTGCGTAGGAATTTTTTTGAAATTACTACGTTCGCCAACAATGTTTTCTTCCCTGCAGGGGTGCACCAACTTACCCACCATGCTCGCTTAACTCTGGTCGGACACATTTTACTCTGACCGGACACATTTTAAACAATCCCGGAATAACCCTCGAGGTCCACTCTTGAGGAGTTGCACGACAGTGTCGTTATCGAGAGTGGAGAAGGAAGAATCACCCTTGATGAACATAACCGATGAACTAACCTACAATGTTAACATCAGAAGTGCCGATGAGGTATCACCCTTGCCAGTCGATAGTAACCTAGTTGTGTCAAGCAACTAAGGGGAAAGTGATGTGCGGTGTCGGGTCCTGGTCTTTGATCTCGTTGATCGGGTCTTCTGATAATCCAGCGGGGCAGTCGGGACAAAGTGGGGGTCTCTGATGGGTCTCTACCCAGCCTATACTAAACAGTTTAGGATAAGCAGGTAGGTAACAACAACAGGTTACAATAAACAGTCCATGCAACAGAGTAGGATCATACAAAAAGCAGTAGCAGTTCTAATGCAAGCATAAGAGAGATGGGAATGGGCGATATCAGAATGCTCAAGGGGGGTTTGCTTGCCTCGAAGCTCTGCTGAAAAGGAAGAAGTTTCGTCATCGACATAGTCGATCACAAGGGCATCAGCATCGGCCTCGTGGTCTATCGGAGAGAAGAGGGGGAAGAAACAATAAATAGCAAGCATACAAATGCAACAGAAAGCACGACATGGCAGTAAGCTATGCTAGGGGAGCTCTAACGCGGTACTTCATGTTGCAAACACAGACGGAAAATGTCCGAAGGGGTTTTCCCGGCGTCTAGTTTTTTTGGACAGACGAAAGAGAGGGGACGGTTCCATGTTCAGCATGCTAGGGGCATGTGACAGATGAACAGACCTCGTATTTGGATTCGTTGGATTTTTCTGAGCAACTTTCATATACAAAACTTTTTCATCGGAGTTACCGATTATTTTCTATGAATTTTCAAAGTTTCTATCACTTTCTGGATTTATTTAAATTAACAGCAATTTCCAGAAATGGAATATGATGTCAGCATGATGTGATGGTGATGTAAGCAATCAACTGACCCGTTGATTGGTAGACCAATGGGTCCCACCTCTCATAGACAGAGGCCTTAACAGGGTTTATTTAAAACTAGATGAGGTTAATTAGCAGCTAGGCCCCACATGTCAGTGGATAATTAGGTTAACTAATTCAGTTTATTTAGAAGAAAAAAATTAATTTGACTAATTAAGCGGTGGGGCCCGCACGTCAGTGGCACAGGGGTGCCCAATCAGAAGTTAACTGGGTCAAACCAGTCAACAAGACCCACCGGTCCCACACGTCAGCCTCATAGGGGAGGCCACGCGGCGCCATGTCGGACGCCGGCGCCGGAGTTACTCCGGCGACCATTTTGCGCGGCGGCGGTGGTCGGAGGCTAGGTAGGCCGTTTTTTGCTTTTCTCTTTTTATTTAAAATATAGGCAGCTAGGGAAAGGTTTGGGCTACCAAAAGACTTTGAAAAAATGTGGGACTAGGCCTCTTATATTCTTTGTAGTATTTGGCATTGCCACAAAAAGTTTGAGGGGCAACCGAACCCATTTGGATTTTGCACAAATAAAATAGCATTTTAAAATGCTGAAATGGCACTATTTTAATTGCTAGTCCATCTTGGCTTGGAGGTGATGTTGTTTTCCTTAACAATCATTTTTTATGGATTTTTGGCTAAATGATGAACTATTTTGCAGCAACTTTTGTGCAACTTCGTATTTCACTTGCAAATTGAATTTGATTCCAAAGTGGGATTTCGAATGATATTTGAATCAAAGGTGATCAAGCACTGCTTAGCAAAGTGATTAGTTTCATCATAGAGGGTCACTATAGCATGACACTAGGGGTGTTACAGATTGACAACCCCTTTTTCACGGTGTGTGCAAGTGTTTGTTAGTTTGTGCAGGTGCATATATTGGGGACTTGCTTGTTCCTCCTACTAGTTTGATACCTTGGTTCTTGATAACCCACAAGTATAGGGGCTCGCAACAGTGTTCGAGGGTAGAGTACTCAACCCAACTTTTGTGCAACTTCATATTTCACTTGCGAATTGAATTTGATTCCAAAATGGGATTTTGAATGATATTTGAATCAAAGGTGATCAAGCACTGCTTAGCAAAGTGATTAGCTTAATCATAGAGGGTTACTGTAGCATGACACTAGGGGTGTTACAGATTGACAACCCCTTTTTCGCGTTGTGTGCAAATGTTTGTTAGTTTGTGCAGGTGCATATATTGGGGACTTGCTTGTGCCTCCTACTGGATTGATACCTTGGTTCTTGATAACCCACAAGTATAGGGGAGTGCAACAATTTTCGAGGGTAGAGTACTCAACCCAAAATTATAGATTCGACACAACGGGAGCCAAAGAATATTTGTAAGTATTAGCAGTTGAGTTGTCAATTCACCACACCTGGAGATTAAATATCCGCAGCAAAGTGATCAGTACCACAGTAGTATGATAGTTTTGATAGTAGTGGTAACAACAGTAGTAACGGCAACAGTCATAGCAATGATTTTGTAGAAGTTTAGACAGTAACATCAGCAGTAGTAACTTAGCAAGAACAATATGTAGGAAATTCGTAGGCATTAGATCGGTGGATTAATTGGATGATATTCATCATATAACAGTCATAACCTAGGGCAATACAAAACTAGCTCCAGTTCATAAATGTAATGTAGGCATGTATTCCGTAAATAGTCATGCATGCTTATGGAAAGAACTTGCATGACATCTTTTGTCCTACCCTCCAGTGGCAGCGGGGTCCATATGGAAACTAAGGGAAATTAAGGCCTCCTTATAATAGAGAAACGGAACAAAGCATTAGCACATAGTGAATACATGAACTACTCAAACTACAGTCATCACCGAAAAGTATCCCGGCTATTGTCACTCCGGGGTTTACGGATCATAACACGTAGTAGGTGAATATGACTTGCAAGATCGGATCTAGAACATAGATATATTGATGATAACATAAACGGTTCAGATCTAAAATCATGGTGCCTGGGTCCAAAGTGACAAGCATTAAGCATGGCAAAGTCATAACAACGTCAATCTAAGAACATAGTGGGATACTAGGGATCAAGCCCTAAAAAACTAACTCGATTACATGATGAATCTCATCCAACTCCTCACCGACCAGGGAGCCTACGAAGGAATTACTCACTCCCGGTGGGGTGCATCATGGAATTGGCGATGAAGGAGGGTTGGTGATGATGAAGATCGAAGACCCCCCTCTCCGGAGCCCAAAACGGACTCGAGATCTAGCCTCCCGATGAAGAATAGGAGGTGGCGGCGACTCCGTATCGTGAAACGAGAAAATTATTCCTCCCTCATTGTTTTCTATAAAAATAGGTATTTATGGAGTTGGAATCAGGGTCTGCGGGGCCACCAAGTGGGCACAACCCACCTGGGCGCGCCTGGAGGGGGTTGCCCTAGTGGGTTGTGCTCACCCAGGGCCCCCTCCGGTGGTTCTTGGCTCCAGTATTTTTCTTTTATTCTACAATAATTCTCCAAAAAGTTACATTCCAATCCGAGAACTTTTATTTCTACACAAAAACAACACCATGGTAGTTCTGCTGAAAACATCATCAGTCTGGGTTAGGTTCATTCAAATCATGCAAATTAGAGTCCAAGACAAGAGGAAAAGCATTAGGAAAAGTAGATATGACAGAGACGTATCGACTCCCCCAAGCTTAAACCTTTGCTTCTCCTCAAGAAATTAAGTTGATAAACTGAAAAAGAAAAAACTTCTACGAACTCAGTCCGTGTAGTTGCTACCATCATCTTTCAACTTAGCTTTCTGTAGGAACGCATTAAAATTTAAGGGAACTGTAACACGGTCCATTGATCAACAACATGGGTATGCAAAAACTATCAAGACTAAGTTCATGATAAATTAAGTTCAATTAATCATATTACTTAAGAACTCCCACTTGGATAGACATCCCTCGAGTCATCTAAATGATATGTGATCCAAATCAACTAAACCATGTACGATCATCACGTGAGATGTAGTCCGTTGGGGAAAGTAGTATTTCAAAAAAATTGCCTACGATCACGCAAGATCTATCTAGGAGATGCATAGCAACAAGACATGGAGAGTGTGTCTACGTACCCTCATAGACCGAAAGCGGAAGTGTTTAGTAATGCGGTTGATGTAGTCAAACGTCTTCACGATCCAACCGATCCAAGTACCGAACGCACGACACCTCCATGATCAGCACATGTTCATCTCAATGACGTCCCTTGATCTCTTGATCCAGTTGAGGCCGAGGGAGAGTTTTGTCAGCATGACGGCATGGCAACGGTGACGATGAAGTTACCGACGCAGGGCTTCTCCTAAGCACTACGACAATATAACTGAGGTGTGTAACTATGGAGGGCGGCACCGCACACGGCTAAAATATCAACTTGTGTGTCTTTGGGGTGCCCCCTCCCCACGTATATAAAGGGGGGAGAGGAGGCCGGCCCTAGGAGGGGGCGCGCCATGGGGGGAGTATTACTTGGACTCCTAGTCCAAGTAGGATTCGGTCCCCCCCTTTCCTAGTCCAAGTAGGAGAAGAAGGGAAAGAGGAGAGAAGAGAAGGAAGGAGGGGGCGTCGCCCCCTCCCCTTGTCCAATTTGGACTGGGCAAGGGGGGCGTGCACCACCTCTAGCTGGCCCTCTCTCTTCTCCACTAAGGCCCATTGTGGCCCATTAATCCCCCGGGGGGTTCCGGTAACCCCCCGGTACTCCAAAAAATTCCTGAACCTATCTGAAACCATTCCGGTGTCCAAACATAACCTTCCAATATATCAATCTTTATGTCTAAACCATTTAGAGACTCCTAGTCATGTCCGTGATCTCATCCGGGATTCCGAACAAACTTCGGTTCATCAAAACACAAAACTCATACAACAAATCGTCATTGAACGCTAAGAGTGTGGACCCTACGGGTTCGAGAACTATGTAGACATGATCAAGACACATCTCCGGTCAATAACCAATAGCGGAATCTCGATGCTCATATTGGCTCCTACATATTCTACGAAGATCTTTATCGGTCAAACCGCATAACAACATACATTGTTCCCTTTGTCATCGGTATGTTACTTGCCCGAGATTCGATCATCGATATCATAATACCTAGTTCAATCTCGTCACCGGCAAGTCTCTTTACTCGTTCCGTAATGCATCATCCTGTGGCTAACTCTTTAGACACATTGCTTGCAAGGCTCATAGTGATGTGCATTGCCGAGAGGTCCCGGAGATACCTCTCCGATATACGGAGTGACAAATCCTAATCTTGATCTATGCCAACTCAAAAACATCATTGGAGACACCTATAGAGCATATTTATAATCACCCAGTTACGTTGTGACGTTTGATTGCACACAAGGTGTATCTCCGGTATTCGGGAGTTGCATAATCTCATAGTCTGAGGAACATGTATAAGTCATGAAGAAAGCAATAGCAGAAAAAATTAAACGACCATTATGCTAAGCTAACTGAATGGTCTTATCCATCACATCATTCTCTAATGATGTGATCCCGTTCATTAAATGACAACACATGTCTATGGCTAGGAAACTTAACCATCTTTGATTAACGAGCTAGTCAAGTAGAGGCATACTAGGGACACTCTGTTTGTATATGTATTCACACATGTACTAAGTTTCCGGTTAATACAATTCTAGTGTGAATAATAAACATTTATCATGATGTAAGGAAATATAAATAACAACTTTGTTATTACCTCTAGGGCATATGTCCTTCAGTCTCCCACTTGCACTAGAGTCAATAATCTAGATTACATAGTAATGATTCTAACACCCATGGAGTCTTGGTGCTGATCATATTTTTCTCGTGAGAGAGGCTTAGTCAACGGATCTGGCACATTCAGATCCGTATGTATTTTGCAAATATCTATGTCCCCCTCCTTGACTTGATCGCGGATGGAATTGAAGCATCTCTTGATGTGCTTGGTTCTCTTGTGAAATCTGGATTCCTTTGCCAAGGCAATTGCACCAGTATTGTCACAAAAGATTTTCATTGGACCCAATGCACTAGGTATTACACCTAGATCGGATATGTACTCCTTCATCCAGACTCCTTCCTTTGTTGCTTCTGAAGCAGCTATGTACTCCGCTTCACACATAGATCCCGCCACGATGCTCTGCTTTGAACTGCACCAACTGACAGCTCCACCATTCAATAAAAATATGTATCCGGTTTGTGACTTAGAGTCATCCAGATCAGTGTCAAAGCTTGCATCTACATAACCGTTTACGACGAGCTCTTTATCACTTCCATAAATGAGAAACATGTCCTTAGTCCTTTTCAGGTATTTCAAGATGTTCTTGACCGCTGTCCAGTGATCCACTCTTGGATTACTTTGGTACCTCCCTGCTAAACTAATAGCAAGGCACACATCAAGTCTAGTACATAGCATTGCATACATGATAGAACCTATGGCTAAGGCATAGGGAATGACTTTCATTTTGTCTCTATCTTCTGCAGTGGTCGGGCATTGAGTCTGACTCAACTCCACACCTTGTAACACAGGCCAGAACCCTTTTTTTGACTGATCCATTTTGAACTTCTTCAAAACTTTATCAAGGTATGTGCTTTGTGAAAGTCCAATTAAACGTCTTGATCTATCTCTGTAGATCTTGATTCCCAATATATAAGCAGCTTCACCGAGGTCTTTCATTGAAAAATTATTATTGAAGAATCCTTTTATGCTATTCAGAAATTCAGTATCATTTCTGATCAACAATATGTCATCCACATATAATATCAGAAATTCTACGAAACTCCCACTCACTTTCTTGTAAATACAGGCTTCTCCAAAAGTCTGTATAAAACCATATGCTTTGATCACACTATCAAAGCATATATTCCAACTCCGAGAGGCTTGCAGCAGTCCATAAATCGATCGCTGGAGCTTGCACACTTTGTTAGCACCTTTAGGATCGACAAAACCTTCTGGTTGCATCATATTCAACTCTTCTTTGAGATATCCATTAAGGAATGCAGTTCTGACATCCATTTGCCAAATTTCATAATCATAAAATACGAGAATTGCTAACATGATTCGGACAGACTTAAGCATTGCTATGGGTGAGAAGGTCTCCTCGTAGTCAACTCCTTGAACTTGTCAAAAACATTTCGCAACAAGTCGAGCTTTGTAGACAGTAATATTACCGTCAACGTCAGTCTTCTTCTTGAAGATCCATTTATTCTCTATGGCTTGTCGATAATCGGGCAAGTCAACCAAAGTCCACACTTTGTTATCATACATGGATCCCATCTCAGATTTCGTGGCCTCAAGCCATTTTGCGGAATCTGGGCTCATCATCGTTTCCTCATAGTTCATAGGTTCGTCATGGTCAAGTAACATGACCTCCAGAACAGGATTACCGTACCACTCTGGTGCGGATCTTGCTCTGGTTGACCTACGAGGTTCGGTAGTAACTTGATCAGAAGTTTCATGATTATCATCGTTAGCTTCCTCACTAATTGGTGTAGGAATCACTGGAACTGATTTCTGTGATGAACTAGGTTCCAATAAGGGAGAAGGTACAGTTACCTCCTCAAGTTCTACTTTCCTCCCACTCTCTTCTTTCGAGAGAAACTCCTTCTCTAGAAAGGATCCATTCTTAGCAACGAATATCTTGCCTTCGGATCTGTGATAGAAAGTGTACCCAACAGTCTCCTTTGGGTATCCTATGAAGACACATTTCTCCAATTTGGGTTCGAGCTTATCAGGTTGAAGCTTTTTCACATAAGCATCGTAGCCCCAAACCAAGTTAGCTATGTTTCCATAGTTAGAGAGTTTATTTCAAGGCAAAAATAATATGTTACTGCTTCTTTATAACATGAGAGAAGAACTAGCAATGCTGAGGCTCACAATCTTGTGAAGGTCGCATCTTCTTTATGGGCGGGCCATCATGTCTGGCTAACGTCTCCGCCATCTATTATCTGTATTCCGCAAAACAGTTTGCTATAGACCGTGGTTCTAAAAAAATTGTTGCTCGTGTTGGCGCCGCAGTGCTACACAACATGGACGCGCCATTTCCTTCCTCCCTCACGTGATCATGGCAACAGTGACAAGGTCTACCAATATGGAATTACATGTATGTTCTCTAGAAAAAAGCTAAAATATTTATCTCATCAATTAATTAAGCAGAAAAATTTTATCTTACCAATTGTGATATTGACTATCATGTATGTTCTCTAAACCTATGTTACTTATTCATGTTTTTGTTTCCTAGATATCTTTCATAGACAATATTCATTTAAAAATTAGAGCATTCACCTGCCTAATTCTATTTCCCAAGACAATCGCAGTATTACAACTTTTTATCATTGTCTAATATATGGATTAGTCCATGCAAGTTTAATTTCTATATTTTACATTTTAAAAAAATTACATGAAATATTATCATTCTATCATAAAATTGGCGGGCGCAGCAACACGCGCCATGCAAAATACTATCAAGTACTAAGTTCATGATAAATTAAAGTTCAATTAATCATATAACTTAAGAACTCCCACTTAGATAGACATCTCTCTAGTCATCTAAGTGATCATGTGATCCATATCAACTAAACCATGTCCGATCATCACGTGAGATGGAGAAGTTTTCAATGGTGAACATCACTATGTTGATCATATCTACTATATGATTCATGCTCGACCTCTCAGTCTCAGTGTTCTGAGGCCATGTCTGCATATGCTAGGCTCATCAAGTTTAACACGGGTATTATGCGTGTGCAAAACTGGCTTGCACCCATTGTATGTGAACATAGATCTTATCACACCCAATCATCACATGGTGTCTCGGCACGACGAACTGTAGCAACGGTGCATACTCAGGGAGAACACTTATACCTTGAAATTTAGTGAGAGATCAACTTATAATGCTAACGCCATACTAAGCAAAATAAGATGCATAAAGGATAAAAATCACATGCAAAAATAAGTGATATGATATGGCCATCATCCTCTTGTGCCTTTGATCTCCATCTCCAAAGCACCATCATGATCACCATCGTCACCGGCTTGACACCTTGATCTCCATCGAAGCATCGTTGTCATCTCACCAACTATTGCTACTACGACTATCACTACCACTTAGTGATAAAGTAAAGCAATTACATGGCTATTGCATTTCATATAATAAAGCGACAACCATATGGCTCCTGCCAGTTGTTGTTAACTATTACAAAACATGATCATCTCATACAACAATTTATATAACATCACATCGTGACCATATCACATCACTGCAAGCCCTGCAAAAACAAGTTAGACGTCCTCTACTTTGTTCTTGCAAGTTTTACGTGGCTGCTACGGGCTTCTAGCAAGAACCGTTCTTGCCTATGCATCAAAACCACAACGATTTTTCGTCAAGTGTGCTGTTTTAACCGTCAACAAGGACTGGGCGTAGTCAATCTTGATTCAACTAAAGTTGGAGAAAGAGACACCCACTAGCCACCTGTGTGTGAGCACGTCGGTAGAACCAGTCTCATGAACGCGGTCATGTAATGTCGGTCTGGGCCGCTTCATCCAACAATACTGCCGAATCAAAGTAATACATGCTGGTAAGCAGTATGACTATTATCGCCCACAACTCATTGTATTCTACTCGTGCATATAACATCTACGCATAGACTTGGCTCTGATGCCACTGTTGGGGAACGCGGTATTTCAAAAAATTTGCCTATGATCACGCAAGATCTATCTAGGAGATGCATAGCAACGAGACGGGGAGAGTGTGTCTACGTACCCTCGTAGACTGAAAGCGGAAGCGTTTAGTAATGCGGTTGATGTAGTCGAACGTCTTCGTGATCCAACCGATCCAAGTACCAAACGCACGGCACCTCGGCGGTCAGCACACGTTCATCTCGATGACGTCCCTAGATCTCTTGATCCAGTTGAGGCCGAGGGAGAGTTTCGTCAGCACGATGGCGTGGTGATGGTGATGATGAAGTTACCGACGCAAGGCTTCACCTAAGCACTACGACAATATGACTGAGGTGTGTAACTGTGGAGGGGGGCACCGCACATGGCTAAAAGATCAACTTGTGTGTCTTTGGGGTGCCCCTCCCCACATATATAAAGGGGGGAGGAAGGAGGCCGACCCTAGGAGGGGGTGTGCCATGGGGGTAGTCCTACTTGGACTCCTAGTCCAAGTAGGATTCGGTCCCCCCTTTCCTAGTCCAAGTAGGAGAAGAAGGGAAAGAGGAGAGAAGAGAAGGAAGGAGGGGGCGCCACCCCCTCCCCTTGTCCAATTCAGACCGGGCAAGGGGGTGGGCCCGCGCTCCACCTCTGGCCGGCCCTCTCTCTTCTCCACTAAGGCCCATTGTGGCCCATTAATCCCCCGAGGGGGTCCCGGTAACCCCCCGGTACTTCGGAAAATGCCCGTACCTATCCGAAACCATTCCGATGTCCAAACATAACATTCCAATATATCAATCTTTATGTCTCGACCATTTTGAGACTCCTCGTCATGTACATGATCTCATCCGGGACACCAAACAAACTTCGGTTCATCAAAACACAGAACTCATAATACAAATCATCATTGAACATTAAGCGTGCGGACCCTACGGGTTCGAGATCTATGTAGACATGACCGAGACACATCTCCAGTCAATAAACAATAGTGGAACCTGTATGCTCATATTGGCTCCTACATATTCTACGAAGATCTTTATCGGTCAAACCGCATAACAACATACGTTATTCCCTTTGTCATCGGTATGTTACTTGCCCGAGATTCGATCATCAGTATCATCATACCTAGTTCAATCTCATCATCGGCAAGTCTCTTTACTCGTTCCGTAATGCATCATCCCATGGCTAACTGATTAGAGACATTGCTTGCAAGGATCATAGTGATGTGCATTACCAAGAGGGCCCGGAGATACCTCTCTGATATACGGAGTGAAGAATCCTAATCTTGATCTATGCCAACTCAACAAACACCATCGGAGACACCTGTAGAGCATCTTTATAATCACCCTATTACGTTGTGATGTTTGATAGCACACAAGGTGTTTCTCTGGTATTCGGGAGCTGCATAATCTCATAGTGTGAGGAACATGTATAAGTCATGAAGAAAGCAATTGCAAAAAAAAAACTAAACGATCATTTTGCTAAGCTAACTAATGGGTCTTGTCCATCACATCATTCTCTAATGATGTGATCCCGTTCATCAAATGACAACACATGTCTATGGCTAGGAAACTTAACCATCTTTAATTAACGAGCTAGTCAAGTAGAGGCATATTAGGGACACTCTGTTTTTCTATGTATTCACACATGTACTAAGTTTCCGGTTAATACAGTTCTAGCATGAATAATAAACAGTTATCATGATGTAAGGAAATATAAATAACAACTTTATTATTGCCTCTAGGGCATATTTCCTTCATAGTCATCAAAGACAAACATCTCTACTTGATCATATCTACTATATGATTCACGTTCGACCTTTCAGTCTCCAGTGTTCCGAGGCCATGTCTGTACATGCCAGGCTCGTGAAGTTTAACCTGAGTATTCCGCATGTACAAAACTGTCTTGCACCCATTGTAGGTGAGCGTAGAGTCTATCACACCCGATCATCACGTGGTGTCTCAACACGACGAACTGTCGCAACTGCGCATACTCGGGGAGAACACTTATACCTTGAAATTTAGTTAATGGGTCATGAGGGAGTCCTGGATTAGGGGGTGTCCGGACAGCCGGACTATAACCTTTGTCCGGACTGTTGGACTATGAAGATACAAGATTGAAGACTTCGTCCTGTGTCCGGATGGGACTTTCCTTGGCGTGGAAGGCAAGCTTGGCAATACGGATATGTAGATCTCCTCCCATTGTAACCGACTCTGTGTAACCCTAGCCCCCTCCGGTGTCTATACAAACCGGAGGGTTTAGTCCATAGGACGACAACAATCATACCTTAGGCTAGCTTCTAGGGTTTAGCCTCTCTGATCTCGTGGTAGATCTACTCTTGTACTACCCATATCATCAATATTAGTCAAGCGGGAGTAGGGTTTTACCTCCATCGAGAGGGCCCGAACCTGGGTAAAAACATTGTGTCCCTTGTCTCGTGTTACCATCCACCTAGACGCACAGTTCGGGACCCCTACCCGAGATCCGCTGGTTTTGACACCGACATTGGTGCTTTCATTGAGAGTTCCTCTGTGTCGCCATCATCAGGCTTGATGGCTCCTTTGATCATCGTTAGTGATGCAATCTAGGGTGAGACTTTTCTCCCCAAACAGATTTTTGTATTCGGCGGCTTTGCACTGCGGGCCAATTCGCTTGGCCATCTGGAGCAGATTGAAAGCTATGCCCCTGGCCATCGAGTCAGGTTTGGAAGCTTAAACTACACGGCCGATATCCGCGCAGACTTGATCTTCAACGGATTCGAGCCTGTGCCAAGTGCGCTGCACTGTCACAATGGGCATGATTTAGCTCTGTCGCCGAACAGTGTCCTGGAGGCCGCACACGCATCCGCTCCGACCTTTAATTCGGAGCCAGCTGCGCCGACCGAGGGCGGGTGGTTAGACCCCGCCACGGAGGCAGCAGCCTCAACGGAGATCGAACCGAACACCAACCTTATCCTTCACGAGGCCCATGACTCCACATTGCCGGACTCTCCTCCGAACTCTGAACCATCCGCGCCCTTGCCAATCGAATCCGATTGGGCACCTATCATGGAGTTCATTGCCGCGGATATCTTTCAGCACTCGCCCTTCGGCGACATATTGAATTCACTAAGGTCTCTCTCTTTGTCAGGAGAGTCCTGGCTGGATTATGACCGACATGATTGGGATGCGGACGACGAAGAAATTCGACGCCCACCCACCACCCACTTCATAGCCACTGTCGATGACTTGACCGACATGCTCGAATTTGACTCCGAAGACATCGACGGTATGGACGACGATGCAGGAGACGAACAGGAACCAGCGCCTATAGGGCACTGGAAAGCCACCTCGTCATATGATATATATATATATGGTGGACACACCCAAAGAGGGCAATGGCGACGGAACAACGGGGGATGACCCCTCCAAGAAGCAACCTAAGTGTCGGCGTCAGCGGCGCCGCTCTAAGTCCCGCCAAAGCAAAAACGGTGATACCGGCACAGGAGATAATAACACCCCGGACAGTGCCGAAGACAACTCCCTCCGGCAAGATTCAGCGCAGGAGGATGGAGAAGCCAGCCCCCCTGAGCGAGCGGCAGATAGAGAGGTAGAGGATGATAATTACATGCCTCCCTCCGAAGATGAGGCAAGCCTCAACAACGACGAATTTGTCGTGCCTGAGGATCCCGTCGAGCAAGAGCGCTTCCAGCACAGGCTCATGGCTATGGCAAGTAGCCTTAAGAAAAAGCAGCAGCAGCTTAGAGCTGATCAAGACTTGCTAGCCGACAGATGGGCTGAAGTCCTTGCGGCCGAGGAATACGAACTCGAACGCCCCTCCAAGAGCTACCCAAAGCACATGTTGCTATCTCGATTAGAGGAGGAAGCATCTAAACCCACATCCCCAGCGGCTGATCGGCCTCCTCGTGGCCGCGACAGAGAGGCCTCTCGGCCCACAGTTCAAGCTGCACCCCGGCATCACTCAAAAAACACCAAGGCACGGGGAAATGCATTAGACCTGCGAGATATATTAGAGGACAAAGCAAGGCAAACAAGATCGATCTACGGATCGCGTGGGCGCCCCATGACACGAGACGATAACCATCACGCCGGATACAGTAAAAGTAAATCCGGCCGGGCCGAACACAATAGGCAAAACTCATTCGAGCTGCGTCGTGATATAGCCCAGTATAGAGGCGCCGCACACCCGCTATGCTTCACATATGAAGTAATGGATCATCAAATCCCAGAGGGTTTCAAACCCGTCAATATTGAATCATACGATGGCACGACAGATCCTGCGGTATGGATTGAGGACTATCTCCTTCATATCCACATGGCCCGTGGCGATGATCTACACGCCATCAAATACCTCCCATTCAAGCTTAAAGGACCAGCTTGGCACTGGCTCAACAGCTTGCCAGCAGAATCCATTGGGTGTTGTGAAGACCTGGAAGCCGCATTCCTCAACAACTTCCAGGGCACCTATGTGCAACCACCAGAAGCCGATGACCTGAGCCACATAATTTAGCAGCCAGAGGAATCGGCCAGACAATTCTGGACGCGGTTCCTAATCAAGAAAAATCAAATTGTCGACAGTCCGGATGCAGAGGCCCTAGCGGCTTTCAAGCATCACATTCGCAACGAGTGGCTTGCCCGGCACCTTGGTCAGGAAAAGCCGAAATCCATGGCAGCCGTCACGACACTCATGACCCACTTTTGCACGGGAGAAGACAGCTGGCTGGCTCGCAGCAATAACATGTCAAAGAGCCCTGGTAATTCGGATACCAAGGACAGCAATGGCAGGTCACGTCACAACAAGCACAAGCGCCGCATTAACAGCGACAATACGGAGGACACGGTAGTTAATGCCGGATTCAGAGGCTCTAAGCCCGGTCAGCGGAAAAAGCCATTCAAAAGAAGCACTCCGGGCCCGTCCAGTTTGGACCGTATACTCGATCGCTCGTGTCAAATACATGGCACCCCCGACAAGCCAGCCAACCACACCAACAGGGATTGTTCGGTGTTCAAGCAGGCCGGCAAATTAAATGTCGAAAACAAAGACAAGGGGCTACAGAGCGACGACGAGGGGGAGCCCCGGCCGCCGAACAACAGAGGACAGAAGGGTTTCCCCCCACAAGTGCGAACGGTGAACATGATATATGCAACCCACATCCCCAAGAGGGAGCGGAACCGTGCGCTAAAGGACGTATATGCGTTGGAGCCAGTCGCCCCAAAGTTCAACCCATGGTCCTCCTGCCCGATCACTTTCGATCGCAGGGACCACCCCACTAGTATCCATCATGGTGGATTTGCCACATTGGTTCTAGACCCAATCAGTGATGGATTTCACCTCACTCGAGTCCTTATGGACGGTGGTAGCAGCCTGAACCTGCTTTATCAGGACACAGTGCGCAAAATGGGCATAGATCCCTCAAGGATTAAACCCACAAAAACGACCTTTAAGGGCGTCATACCAGGTGTAGAGGCCCATTGCACAGGCTCAGTCACACTTGAAGTGGTCTTCGGATCCCCGGATAATTTCCGAAGCAAGGAGTTAATCTTCGATATAGTCCCGTTCCGCAGTGGCTACCATGCACTGCTCGGGCGAACCGCGTTTGCAAAGTTAAATGCGGTGCCACACTACGCATACCTCAAGCTCAAGATGCCAGGAGCTCGGGGAGTCATTACAGTCAATGGAAACACCGAGCGCTCTCTCCGAACGGAGGAGGACACGGCGGACCTCGCAGCGGAAGTCCAAAGCAGCCTCTCAAGGCAATTCTCCAGTCCGGCGATAAAACGTCAGGACACCGTCAAACGCGCCCGGAGTAACCTACAACAAGACCGCCTGGCATGTTCCGAGCGAGCGTAGCAATACGGCCCCAACCCCAGCCCTCGCGAAACGGCGAAATCCGTGCTACGCGTACATAATTACGCTCTGAAAATACCGTGGGCACAGGGGAGGGGCACGACCACGGCATGCCCCAAAAACGTGGCTCAACCGCACTAGGGGCTGCCGATTTTACCATTTTTCTTATTTTCGAGACTTTACTCTCTGGAAGACCTATACGGCAGTATAATTGCCGCACACATGATACAACAACCATGGTGGCAGAAAGCTACGTCACACTGTGGAATTCCCAGGTGGTCTCTATAACGAGCAAAATACATGTCTTAAATACTATCCCGCAGCTCGCCCCTGGAGGGGACATGTCAAATAGTCCCACCTCTTGCTTATCGCACTATTTCTATCGTTCTGCTTTAATGCACCTTTTTTGAATAAACAATGCTTAGCTTCAGTCTATTATTGCATTCTCCATTCATTCCTTTTTATGTATATATGTTCAGTCATGACATTTAGCAACCGTACACTTTGGTACGGCCAATACGCCAGGGGCTCAAGCACCCCATAACACGGCGTGAGAAGTCCGAACACTTTCACAAGTGCGGCACTCCGAACTTATAGCATTATATGCATCAGCTCCGAATCATGTCTTTGGTCAATAGTTGGGTTTGCCCAGCTCCCATGTTTTGGTACCTTACGTTCCGCTATATCGGCTAAGGTAGCACTGGGAGAACTACTACGATTGTGCCCCAGTTCAGTTGGGCTAAGCACCTTAGTAGAGAAAGCTAAAACTGACTGTCATGATAGGGCGAGAGTTGGTCGTTGTTCAAGAGGTTTCGAGTCCCTAAAGACTTATGCCGCTTAGGGCTAGGAGTCGGCTTTGTCCGGCCTAGGCATGTATAGCACCCCGAACTCGGTCTTCCGAACACTAGGGGCTTCGCTGAAATTTAAAATTATAGAATTCTCTGGCTAAGTGAGAGTGATAACGCATTATAGTCCGATTGCCTTGTTCGTTGTGCTGAGCACCTCCCTCGAAGGACCCAAGAATGGGAAAAAGAGTGCTCAGGTTTATCCCGAACACCCCAGCACTCGTGGCACGGGGGCAGAAGCCAATGACTCGCCATCTCTCAGATTTAATAAACGGCCGCATAGAAGGTAATATTTTAAATTTAAAAAAGTGTTGCATAGCGCATATGAAAAAGTTTTCAGCGTACAGGATCACAAATGCGAGTTCACTCAAAAATTACATCCTTGGAACATTCATCCGCCACAAGGCGGGCACCCTTCAGGACGCCCTCATAGTACATCTCGGGGTTGCGATGCTCCTTGCCCTGCGGTGGTCCGTCCTTCACCAGCTTCTCAGCATCCATCTTGCCCAGTGTACTTTAACACGGGCAAGCGCCCTGCGGGCGCCCTCGATGCAGACGGAGTGCTTGATAACTTCAAGCCATGGACAGGCATCCGCCAGCCGCCTCACCAGCCCAAAGTAGCTCCCAAGCATGGCCTCTCCAGGCCATAGCCGGACTACAAGACCCTTCATGGCCTGTTCGGCCACCTTATGGAGCTCGACCAACTACTTCAGCTGGTCGCTCAAGGGCACCGGGTGTCCGGCCTCAGCATACTGAGACCAGAACACCTTCTCCGTCGAGCTCCCTTCCTCAGCCCGGTAGTAGGTGGCGGCATCTGACACGTTGCGGGGCAAATCTGCGAACGCTCCTGGAGAGCTTCGGACTCGGGTAAGTAACAAGTAATTCACTTTCACGTGCTTGCTTTGCATAATGAATGCCTTACCCGCCACTATCTTCTTCATCGCCTCAATTTCCTGGAGGGCTTTTTGGGCTTCGGCTTTGGCAGACTTGGTGCCTTCAAGGGCCGCTGCGAGCTCGGACTCTCGCGTCTTCGAGTCAAGCTCCAAACTCTCGTGTTTTTTCACGAGAGCCTGGAGCTCTTGCTGCACCTCCTCCACCCGCGCTTCCTGTTTCCCTCGCTCAGTGTGCTCCATGGCCGCTTTGTTTTCGGCCTCGGACAGCGCTTGCTTCAGGGCCGCCACCTCGTTTGTGGCCCCTGCCATAGCCACAATGATCCTATCATTTTTTGGAACTGCATCTTTTTTACATAGTCATATAGACAAGGCATTACTTACCTTGGCTCTCCTCGAGCTGCTTCTTGGCAAGGCCGAGCTCTTGCTCGGACCGCTCGAGGTTCTGCTTCAGCGCATCAACCTCCGCAGTCAGTGCGGCAGAGGCCAGCAGCGAAGCCTACATACGCATATCGACATAATTATGTTAGACTCCTGCGAATATTATTAGATCCTCTATTCGGCTTTTCTTTTTGAACACCAAACAGAGCATCAGGGGCTATTGTCTATGCGGTAATATTTTCATATATTTTTTACATACCTCAACGCCTGTTAGAAGGCTAGCACAGGCTTCAGTCAGCCCGCTTTTGGCGGACTGAACTTTCTGGATCACCGCACTCATAATAGTGCGGTGCTCCTCGTCGATGGAGGCGCCGTTAAGCACCTCCAGCAAGTTATCCGGTGCCTCGGGTTGGACGGAGGTCACCGGCGTGGTAGGCTTGCCCTTCTTAGTGGGGGGCCGCCCGCCGGAGTCCGGAACCACTGAAGGTTCTGATGCGGTGTTCAGCCCAGGGCCGGACTTGGAGCCCTTGGGAGCTTTGCTCCCTTTTCGCCTGCAGTCCAGAAGGTCGCCTTGTGGCGCCTCCAGGACCACCTCCCCTTGGCTTGGAACCTTTTGGGACAACACCTAGGCGTTGTCCGTAGGGTGAGGGGTGGAAGCGGTCGAAAGTGAAAAGCTATTCACATCAGACGAATCCAAGGAACCACTCGATGATATGTCGACTTGGGCTCGGGGCGGACTACATGATTATATTCGGCGTTAGGAGAAGCTGTGCAATAAAGGAACGCTACGAGTCACTCTGGTGTCTGAATACTTACGACTTCGCCAGGGGCTTGGCCCTGGGCGGCCACTCCTCTTCGCTGTCGGTGGCGTTGGTGGAGTAGTCCGGAGGAAGGGTCCTTCCCTTCTTGGACCCTCCGGCCTCCCCAGTTGGGGCGGCCTTCCTTTTCTTTTCTCCCCCTGCTGGAGGGGAAGAAGCCTCTTTTTCCTCCTCCTCATCTTCATGGGAGGACTGCGCCTGGAGTCATCGGATGATGAGTCCGACACCACTGGGCGCCGGGAACTCTTTTGGGTCCCTGTGGCCTTCTTCTTGGCCTTCTTCTCCGGCACCACGTAAGGTGCCGAAACCAGCAGCTCCGCTAAGCGGGCGTCTGCTAGGCCTTCGGGCAAAGGAGCCGGACAGTCGATCTGTCTGGCCCTCTCCTGCCAATCCTGTCAAAGTTACGGGAGCTTAGATCCCGCATAGAGTCAAACTATGAAAAATGAGTATCTTGTAAGAGGTAAAATAGCTTACCGTGCTGGCTTGGCGCTTCGCGCAGAATCCGTGATCCTCGGTAGTGGGAGGGGGAACCTCGGCGCCCTTGAATACCACCTTCCAGGCATCCTCATGTGTTGTGTCGAAGAGCCTGTTCAGAGTTTGGTGTTGGGCCGGGTCGAACTCCCACAAGTTGAAAGCCCGTTGTTGACACGGGAGGATCCGGCGGATGAGCATGACCTGGACTACATTGACGAGTTTGAGCTTCTTGCTCACCATGTTTTGGATACATGTTTGGAGTCCGGTCAGCTCTTGCGAACTACCCCAGGACAGGCCCTTCTCTTGCCAGGAGGTGAGCCGCGTGGGGATGCCAGATCGTAACTTGGGGGCCGCTGCCCATTCAGGGTCACGCGGCTCGGTGATGTAGAACCACCCCGATTGCCACCCCTTTATGGTCTCCACGAAGGAGCCCTCGAGCCATGTGACGTTGGGCATCTTGCCCACCATGGCGCCTCCGCACTCTGCCTGGCAGCCGCTCACTACCTTCGGCTTGACATTGAAGGTCTTCAGCCATAAGCCGAAGTGGGGCTTGATGCGGAGGAAGGCCTCGCACATGATGATAAACGCCGAGATGTTGAGGGTGAAGTTTAGGGCCAGATCGTGGAAATCCAGGCCATAGTAAAACATGAGCGCCCGGACGAATGGGTGGAGAGGGAATCCCAATCCGCGGAGGAAATGGGTAAGGAACACTACCCTCTCGTGGGGCCTGGGGGTGGGGATGAGCTGCCCCTCATCTGGTAGCCGGTGCGCGATGTCGTCGGGCAGGTATCCGGCTCTCCTCAGCTTCTTGATGTGTCCCTCTGTGACGGAGGAGACCATCCACCTGCCTCCCGCTCCGGACATGGTTGGAGAAGGTTGAGGTGGGAAATGCGGACTTGGGCGCTGGAGCTCGAGTGTGCGAAAATGGATGAGCAAAGGAGGAAGAAGGCGTGGATGAAAAGGTGAATCCTTATCCCTTTATATGGGCGGACGAAACTATGCGTCCCCACCAGCCTGGTAAAACTCGCTTATCCCCCAAGCGCCATAATCAATGGCACGGTTGGGTTACCCATGCCCGTATTGATGAGAATCCCGTGATAAGGGGACACGATCTCTGCTTTGACAAGATGTGCCAAGGAAACCGCCTCGCAAAACGCGCTGAGGTGGGATAGTAAAAAACGATTCGAATGAAGGCTTGGCGGTGGTCTGATGTCATGCTACAGAATACGTCAGCAGATTAGATTTGTGAAAATGTTACTCTCTCTCTACGATGGTATGTGGAACTTGTTTTGCAGAGCCGGACACGATCCTCATGTTCAAAATCTTCTATGAAGTATTCGGAGGAGGAACCTGCCTTGCAATGCCGAAGACAATCTACGCGCCAGACTCGTCGTCATTGAAGCCTGGTTCAGGGGCTACTGAGGGAGTCCTGGATTAGGGGGTGTCCGGACAGCCGGACTATAACCTTTGTCCGGACTGTTGGACTATGAAGATACAAGATTGAAGACTTCGTCCTGTGTCCATATGGGACTTTCCTTGGCGTGGAAGGCAAGCTTGGCAATACAGATATGTAGATCTCCTCCCATTGTAACCGACTCTGTGTAACCCTAGCCCGCTCCGGTGTCCATATAAACCGGAGGGTTTAGTCCGTAGGACGACAACAATCATACCATAGGCTAGTTTCTAGGGTTTAGCCTCTCTGATCCCGTGGTAGATCTACTCTTGTACTACCCATATCACCAATATTAATCAAGCAGGAGTAGGGTTTTACCTCCATTGAGAGGGCCCGAACCTGGGTAAAAACATCGTGTCCCTTGTCTCCTGTTACCATCCGCCTAGACGCACAGTTCAGGACCCCCTACCCGAGATCCGCCGGTTTTGACACCAACAGGTCATCTTATAATGCTACCGATGTACTAAGAAAAATAAGGTGTATAAAAGATAAACCTCACATGTAATCAAAATATGTGACATGATATGGCCATTATCATCTTGTGCTTTTGATCTCCATCTCCAAAGCATCGTCATGATCTCCATCATCACTGGCTTGACACCTTGATCTCCATCATCACTGGCTTGACACCTTGATCTCCATCGTAGCGTCATGGTCATCTCGCCAACTGTTTCTTCTACAACTATCGCTAACGCATAGTGATAAAGTAAAACAATTACATGGCATTTGCATTTCATACAATGAAGAGACAACCATAAGGCTCCTGCTAGTTGCCAGTAACTTTTACAAAACATGATCATATCATACAATAACGTATATCACATCATGTCTTGACCATATCACATCACAACATGCCCTGCAAAAACAAGTTAGACATCCTCTACTTTGTTGTTGCAAGTTTTACGTGGCTGCTACGGGCTTCTAGCAAGAACTGTTCTTACCTATGCATCAAAACCACAATGGTGATTTATCAAGTTTGTTGTTTTAATTAAGCTTCAACAAGGACCAGCTGCAGTCAAATTCGATTCAACTAAAGTAGGAGAAACAGACACCCGCCAACCACCTTTATGCAAAACTAGTTGCATGTCTGTCTGTCGGTGAAACCGGTCTCATAAACGTGTCATGCAAGGTTGGTCCGGGCCGCTTCATTCAACAATACCGCCAAATCAAAATAAGACATTGGTGGTAAGAAGTATGACCTTCACCGCCCACAACTCTTTGTGTTCTACTCGTGCATATCATCTACGCATAGACCTGGCTCGGATGCCACTGTTGGGAAACATAGGATGCAATTTCAAAAATAATCATATGCTCATGCAAGATATATCTAGGAGATGCATAGCAGTGAGAGGGGGAGAGTGTGTCCACGTACCCTCGTAGACCGAAAGCAGAAGCGTTTGACAACGCGATTGATGTAGTCGAACTTCTTCTAGATCTGACCGATCAATCACCGAACGTACGGCACCTCCGAGTTCTGCACACGTTCAACTCGATGACATCCCTCGTCCTCTTGATCCAGTAAAGGTGTCGAGGAAGAAGATGGGTTCCATTAGCACGATGCCGTGGTGAAGGTGATGGTGAAATGATCCGCGTAGGGCTTCGCCTAAGCACCGCGAGAATATGACCGGAGGTGTAAACTGTGGAGGGGGAGCCGCACATGGCTAACAATTGTTGGTGTGTGCTCTAGGAGCCCCCTCCCCACATATATATATAGGTGGGAGGGGGAGGGGAGCAGCCTTGGGGTGCCCCAATTAGGAGGAATCCTACTTGGGGTCCTATCCAAATTAGCCCCCCCCCTTTCCTTATTACCGGAAGGGGGAAAAGGGAAGAGGGAAGCGAGGAAGGAAAGGGGGGTCGAACCCACTCTTCCTTCTCCTATTCGGCCTCCTACCTAAAGGGGGGCGCCACCCCTAGTGGGCTGGTGTGCTCCCCTCTTATGGCCCATAAGGCCCATTATTCCCCCGAGGGGTTCCGGTAAACCCCCCGGTATTCCGATAAATAACCGATACTATCTAGAACACTTCCGGTGTCCGAATACTATCATCCTATATAGCATTCTTTACCTCTCAACCATTTCGAGACTCCTCGCCATGTCTGTGATCTCATCTAGGACTCCGAACAACATTCGATCACCAAATCACATAACTCATATAATACTAAATCATC
Organism: Triticum aestivum; assembly: GCF_018294505.1. Classification (NCBI taxonomy): domain Eukaryota; kingdom Viridiplantae; phylum Streptophyta; class Magnoliopsida; order Poales; family Poaceae; genus Triticum; species Triticum aestivum. The sequence goes on from NC_057800.1 coordinate 243,374,803, forward strand.
ATTGAACGTTAAGCGTGCGGACCCTACGGGTTCGAGAACTATGTAGACATGACCGAGACACCTCTCTGGTCATTAACCAATAGTGGAACCCGGATGCTCATATTGGTTACTACATATTCTACGAATATCTTTATCGGTCGAACTGTAATGACAACATACATTATTCCCTTTGTCATCGATATGTTACTTGCCCGAGATTCGATCGTCGGTATCCACATACCTAGTTCAATCTCGTTACCGGCAAGTCTCTTTACTCATTCCGTAATACATCATCTCGTAACTAACTCATTAGTCACTTTGCTTGCAAGGCTTCTTATGATGTGTATTATCGAGAGGGCCCGGAGATACCTCTCCGATACTCAAAGTGACAAATCCTAATCTCGATCTATGCCAACCCAACAAACACCTTCGGAGATACCTGTAGAGCATCTTTATAATCTCCCAGTTACATTGTGACATTTCATAGAACACAAGGTATTCCTTCGGTATTCGGGAGTTGCATAATCTCATAGTCAAAGGAATAGGTATATGACATGTAGGAAGCAATATCAATAAAACTGAATGATCAATATGCTAAGCTAACGGGTGAGTCATGTCCATCACATCATTCTCCTAATGATGTGATCCCATTCATGAAATGACAACACATGTCTATCGTTAGGAAACTTCACCATCTTTGATTAACGAGCTAGTCTACTAGAGGCTTAATAGGGACACGGTGTTTTGTCTATGTATCCACACATGTATCAAGTTTTTTGTTAATAAAATTCTAGCATGAATAATAAACATTTATCATGATATAAGGAAATATAAAATAACAACTTTATTATTGCCTCTAGGGCATATTTCCTTCACAGACGATGTTCTTCTTGGACTCCATGATCAGCATAGCACCCTTGCGGACGTTCATTCCGAGTGTTCCGACCCGCTGCCACGGTACCCGTCTCCGCCTATGGAGCTGCTGGCGCTGGGAGGCTCCTGGGGCTACTAGGCCTCTTCTAGTAGAGCTTTACAGCATGCAATTGCGCACACGACATGCCTGCGGAACCGCTCCATTTCCATGTCTCTGCCCTGGTAGCAAATTTCGTCCATCACCTGCATCCTCAAGATACCATGTTGGCGATGTTCTACCTCGTCGGGGACATCAACTCCTCCAAGCATGCGCTCGATCCTGGCCACCACATCATTGGGATCGAGCTTGACACGACTGCCGCCAGCAAAGATGAAGTCGCATGTTGGCTGGCTCATAACTGAATCGCAAAGGTCCTCTGCCCAGTCCTGCAGGGGCATCAGGCTCTCGATGAGCACCGGTGATGGTGGCTCTTCAGGTGGGTCGTCGATCATGCCACCTAGCAGCTCTGGATCTTTTGCATGGTGGATGGAAAACTGCTCATCACACTTCCTCTACAATATGTCCATTGTGCACCCAAGGAACGACGCTATATCGCCACCGATGGGCCATGGCGCCTGCACCGGCCGATGAAGTTCTTGCTCCTTGGCCTGCTCTGGCTCATTCTCCTCGCCGAAGATGTAACACGGGAAAGGGTCGATGTCGAAGCTTTTGTCATTGCTTGGCATGCTTGGAATAACTAATGGTAGATGGATGTGTACTAGATCTGCGCATAGTGTCGCTATGGTGCGTTGCCGCCTGGGTCATATGGAGCAAGCCACTATCTGGTGGCGGGAAACCGATGAGGAAAGATGCGGGAAGCATTGGCATGGATTGTGGGACACGTGTATAACGTCATTAATTTCTACACTGGGTGTCTGTGCTGGTATAGGTACTACCTACGTCGTGGTTAATTGTTCCCCTTCGTATTTTGTAGTACCAAAATTTGACCTTAGATTTAACTAAGAATATATTAATGCATGTCATCAAAAATAATATTGTTGGACGGATATTCCCTGCTATGTTCAACTGCTATATGCAATAATTATGCATGTGCTTGCTTGCCTTTACACGGCCGCGACATGCTCTGCTCGCCATTTAGGCGCCGAGGTGCCCTCGGGTCGCGTCCCTCCATGCGCTCTGCTCGCCGTTTAGGCGCCAAGGTGCGCTCGGTCGCGTCCCTCCGCGCGCGCTCTGCCGGCTGTTGGGGCCGGTGCACGATCATGTTGGGGAAGCTTTAGTTATTTGATCTCAGATTATGTTAATTAGTTATACCTCCAGAGCCAGAATCATCCGACTCTGGAGGTATAATTGATTAACCTAAACTATGATCTCTGTCGTGGAATTGTCACGGTAGATGTCCTTAGTGTCAGGACTTAGTCGTGAGGCCAACGCATCTATGTGGTAGCTTGAGAGGGGTTGAGCGGGACGAGAGACGCGATGTTTTACCCAGGTTCGGCCCCTCACGGTGGAGGTAAAAGCCTACATCCTGCTTCATTGATATTGATGATGATGATGATCACGGTTACAAGAGTGCTCTATCTCGAGAGCTATTGTCTAAACCTAACTTGTCCAACTTGTGGAACTTGTGAATCTTCTCCCCTTTTGGGGAGCCCTGCCCCTCCTTATATATGTTGAAGGGGCGGGTTACATGTGGAGTCCAACTCGGACTTTAACTTAAACTATTTTGACTTCCCTTCCTGGGCTTCTTAATGTCTGCCGGTTTAACATTGGTCTGCCGGTTTAACATTGTTCTGCCGGTTTAACATTGTCTTCCGGTTTAACATTGTCTGCCGGTTTAACACCAGCCGGTTTACCGTCTGTCTTAGCCATCTGTCTTGACTCTCTGTCTTAACTCTCTGTCGGTTTACCATCCGCCGGTTTACCAAGTCCCAGCCGGTTTAACATTCCAGCCGGTTCATACCGCGGGGTATATCCCCGACATTAGCCCCCAGTTTAATTTGGATTTATCCATGTTAAACTGATCATAAGCATCTTTAAATCCCTGTCATTTCCTTCTAGAAAATCTGAGTCAATAGACCAGCTTCATAATCAATTTGCTGACATTGGTTTGTCATGGATAAATATTGTGAAGAATAACTCCTTTGACTTCAGCTCCCAATGCTTAACAAAAATATTGGCCTTTGAAATACTCATCTGATCTGCAGCCGGTTTAAGAATGCAGAACTTGCCGGTTTGAGAATGTAGAACTGTGCCGGTTTAAGACTTGAACTTGCCGGTTTGCCGGTTTACAAATATTGATGGCACCAGGTCATAATTGTAGTTAACATGAAGCTTGAAAATATACCTCTTATATGCCTATCACTTGTAGCCCCCAAGTCTTTAAGAAGGTAGCATACCAACAGCTTAAGACTTGCTTCAAATACGAATGTCACAAGCTTGAAGAAATCCCGGTTTGTTCATCTTAATCACCAGTCAAAACTGAGTATCCCATATATGTAGCCCCCAAGTATTGGGTTGTCATGCTTGCAGCAACCTGGGACTGATAATTGCTTGATGATCATAAAAACTTCAACCAGTGTAACCCCCAAGGGCCGGGTCATTATGCAATAATGAGTAGGGACTTTGTAAATATAATCTTGTATACTTTGAACAGCAATGTGTAGCCCCCAAGGGCCGGCTCAGTAAGATAATATTGAGCTGGGACTTTGATATATTCTTCAATGAAAATAACATCATATGATGTAACCCCCATCATGGGGCTTGAATTCACGTCCACAAGGTTAAGAGCCTTGTGCTTTACCAACTGAGCAGTGGACCCTTCAATGTAATGGATAAAAAGCTTTGTACCTTAAATTGTTGACAGAGGCAATTGGTAGCCCCCAAGGGCCGGCTCATTACAATGGCGCAATCCAAATACATTCTGCGACTTATAGTCCAAAGCCAGGCCGGGTCAATAAACACTGGTGATTTGTAATTATGCTTTATTCAACCTGTTTCTGTATACAACAAGTTTAAAGTGTCCTGGCGGTTTACCGCCGGACGGGTCATAATGCCCAACATATAACCCGGGTTTATAACCAAGGCTGCACTTAAGAATAATCAAATATGAAATAGATCATACCTATGACATTGAATCACATCGTTGGTTTACCAACTTTTTTTTAGTAAGGGTGATAACCCAAATCTTGAGTATGATAACTCCCGTCATATTTTGCCGGTTTGTAATAAAACCGTGTCGGGTTGTAATAAACACCGGATAATCATCCTGGCAACTTATAGTCAATGCCCGACCGGGCTAAGAAAACTCCGGTTTATAATTGAGTTTGTACTAAGAACTGATAGTTGAAAGCTTGTGCCGGTTTAAGAAACACTGGACTGATGAAATGACTTATAGTCTGGCCGGGTCAATGGATGTGGTTTACCTTAAAACCTTATCAAAGGAGAAGAAACTTTGACAAAAAGCAAATGAAAAAACTTGTAGTCGAGGCTTTTCAAGGGCTGCCAGGCCCAAACTCGAGGCTTTTCGTGGGCTGCCAGGCCGCTGAGTTAAACCATTTGACAAAGCCTTTTAAGATGGGCCTCCAGCTAACCAATCGTCATTTTAACTTTGACAAGTTCAGGGTATGTATAAGAGTAACTTGTCAAACGTTCAGCGGGTCATGCCAGGATTACCTGGATAGGAGTGGCTTACTTGATGAAGGCAGGTTAACCCAGGGTTTTAGGTGAATACACCAGGCTTCCAAGTCGTGGGTCGATACCCAATTACAAGGGTCCTTTCAAACTCTTTATTACTTTACACAAAGAGCCCCCAAGTAACTTTGTGAGCTCTGCTCAATGGGTGCCTATGTTTGAGTTGTGGTGTGCAACAAACTCTCTTTGCCCCCTTGGGTGTGAAGCTCCCAAGCTTTGTTGTGGCGTGATAGCCAGATTAATGGACAGGACTCCGCTTTGCAAGCAGAAGCCCCCATGTGATATATTTTCTGAGATGTGCTCGCCGGGTGCCTATGTTTGAGTTGTGGTGTGCAACAAACTCTCTTTGGCCCCTGATGATAATATTGTCTTGATATCCGCATCAAGAGGGTAGTAATGCCATGTTCTCTTTGGTGAATACACCTATGTTTGAACAGGAAGCCCCCAAGTAATCATATGAAGATGAGACCATAAGGCAGGACACCCATGTTTGAACCGCGCGTCAGGGCAGTAGGTCCTCTTGGGCAACCTTTAACTTTTTGCAAGAGATAAATTCTTCTTGAACCGGTATTTTGAACCGGCTATCGAGAGCTTCAAAGCTTTGTGGGAGATAACTTTCCCTTACACCAGATAGTAATCCGGAATCCTTATTTTTAAGCCGGAAATTTTCTGACGGCCTTTAAATTTGCACCAATATGGCGGTTTAGGGTCCTGCATTGGATAACTTTGCAACCCGGAATAATTGCTCTTTTTAAAGGAAGCAATATATAATATAAAAATATACTGGATTTCACCTGTTATGGCAGACCAGGTAATATTATTCACAGCGGAGTTAATCATCACCACGGTGAAGCTGAAATCAATCACGGCTGAGTTGGCCGTGAGAATAGATAAATGAATTGGCCGCGGCGTTGTAAACCGGTGTGGACGAGCAAGTTGTCCTTCGCGTTGTAACCGGTGCAGACGCGCGAACCGGCCGTCCGTTCATCGGGTAATGTGACACGGAGGAAAACATCGTCGTAGGAACGTTGCCAATGCGTGCTCTATACCCGCAGTAGAACAATAATGTTTCCTGTATATAAAAACACCAATAGGGTAGTATAATGGTGCTCAGAGGAATTAAAATATACTAATAAAATATATAGGAGGGATAACACCTGATATTTTTTTGTCGGATGACCGCGGATACTGTATCAAAAACATATCCTGATGTGGCCCTAGCACCGTAGCCCATGGTCCTTTATGTGATGACAAACCGGTTGCAGCACCTCTGCCCACTGCCGCATTGGTTTTCCTGTGCAGACGCAGCCGTCTTCTGGTTAATATAATGTCAGCACTACTCCCTCTAATCATCAATCATGGCAGAATTCAAGCATTCGGATTACAAATTTGGGAATAGAGGAGGAGGGGATCGAGTTCCTGAGCCACACACGCTTGCCGTGCCCCGGCTTCTAGCCGTTCTGCCAGCCTGTCCCTACTCACGCACACACACAAGTATATGTACCCGTTACAGAGGACTAGACCCACTTAGGCCCAGCAAGCCTAGCGGGCCGCTGAGGCTTGCGACGAGGCCTGGCTGGAACTTGGACTGCTGCTTCCCGCATCACCGGTTCACCAGGAGGCACTTGATCGCTGACAACTCCTCCTCCCTTAGAAATGGCTTGTCCTGAAGCCGGCGCACGAGGAAACAGCTGCTTGAGGGTTTCTTTGTCCTCCCAGGTGGCCATGTCTTCAGTAGAATCGCTCCATCGGATCAAGACTTGGACGACTGAGTCATTGCCGCGATGGACCACCCGCTGCTGCAACACCTGTTCAGGAACTTGCAAATGTGCGTCAGGGGGCAGCAGCTGAGAACGAACCTGACAGTCCGGTGCCAAAACTCTCTTCAGTAGTGAAACGTGAAACACTGGGTGCACACGACTGGTAACAGGCAAATCCAAATGATAGGCGACTTCTCCCACCCAAGAAATGATCTTGAAGGGGCCATACTACTTAAAAGCTAGCTTGTGGTTGGCCCGAGGGGCGACTGACGACTGAAGGTAAGGCTGCAGCTTCAAAAAGACAGAGTCGCCAATAGCAAATGAGCGTTCAGTTCGGTGTTTGTCGGCCTGAGCCTTCATGCGTTGTTGAGCACGCAGCAGGTGCTGATGGACTGAGTCGATGATCACTTGGCGCTGCGTCAACCACTGTTGAAGATCTTCTGACTGAACTGCATCATCAGTCGTCAGTCCAAAGTGGCGCGGCGGGTGCCATAAATGATTTCAAATGGTGTAGAGCTCGTAGCGGAGTGCCAATTGGTGTTATACCAAAATTCACACAATGGTATCCACTGAGCCCAACGAGCTGGATGAGCACTGACAAAACAGCGAAGAAAACACTCGACCTGCTGATTCACACGCTCTGTTTGGCCGTCAGATTGAGGATGGCGAGCAGAGCTCATTCGCAGCAAGATTCCAGACTTGGTAAAGAGTTCCTTCCAAAAGAGACTGGTAAAGATACGGTCACGATCGGACACAATGGACAATGGCATCCCATGCAGTTTATAAACTGAATTCAAGAAAGCCTCGGCAACAGTTTGGGCAGTAAAAGGGTGGTGCAAGGGAACAAAGTGACCATATTTTGACAGCTTGTCAATGATCACCATAAGACAGTTATATCTTCCAGAAGTTGGCAATCCTTCCACGAAGTCCATGGTGACCATTTCCCAGGGCATATTGGGGACGGGCAGTGGCTGGAGAAGCCCAGGGTAGGGAGTACGTTCAGGTTTAGCTTGTTGACAAGTCAGGCACTGGCGCACAAACTGCTTGATAAACCCTCGCATACCTGCCCACCGAAAAAGCTGACGAACTCGTTTATATGTGACAGGGAAACCAGAATGGCCGCCTACCTGGCTATCATGGAAAGCACTGACGACCTTCTGATGCAAGGAAGGTGCATTGCCAATCCAAATGCTCCGATCCACACGAAGCAATCCAGCTTTTAAGAAGAACTTCTTGTCAGCTTCAGCATCAGCAGCTAGGCGTTGCAGCAATCCAACACAGAAAGGATCATCCGAGTAACTGTCCAATATTTCTGTGAGCCAAACCGGCTGAACTGACGACACGGCCAATACTTCAGGAAGAGTTTCAGAAACAGAGTGTGGCCTGCGCGACAACGAGTCAGCTGCACCATTTTCGGTGCCTCTCTGGTAGCAAATAGTGTAACTGAGCCCCAAAAGCTTGGTAAGTGCCTTTCGTTGCCACACGTATGCAATCTTTGTTTAGACAGGCTAGACAGGCTGCGTTGATCTGTTCTGATGACAAACTCAGACAACTGTAGGTACTGACGCCAGTAGTCTACAGCAAGCAATATAGCCAAGTATTCTTTTTCATACACAGATAAGGTCTGGTTTCTAGGGCCCAAGGCCTTGCTAACATATGCCAGTGGATGCCCATCTTGCATGAGGACTGCTCCAATTCCCACATCACATGCATCTGTTTCAATCACAAACTTTTTTGAGAAGTCTGGGAGGGCCAAAACAGGTGCTGAAACAAGAGCTTGTTTGAGGGCCTCAAAGGACCGTTGCTCAATGTCTGTCCAGTGGAAGAACACCCCCTTCTTGAGAAGATTAGTGAGGGGTCTGCTGATTACTCCAAAAAGCCTGATGAACTTTCTGTAATATCCAGCCAGACCAAGAAATCCTCTGACTTCCTTGACAGTAACAGGAACAGGCCAGTTCTGAATAGTTTCAATTTTAGTTGGGTCTGTAGCAACTCCCTGGCCACTGATAACATGCCCTAAATATTCAACCTGCTGCTGAGCAAAGGTGCACTTAGATAGCTTAACTTGCCACTGTTGTTTTTGAAGGAGCTGCAACACCTCTTCCAAATGCTGCAAGTGCTAAGTATATGTGATACTGAAGACCAATATATCATCAAAGAAAACAAGAACAAATTTCTTTCCCTCATGGCGTCTCATAACTGGTTTCAGATCACTATTCATGGCAAACTGAAATGTGTTGGGGCCACCAGTGAGACCAAAGGACATGACCAAGAATTCATAATGGCCCATATGTGTCTGGAATGCAGTTTTGTACTCTTCCCCAGGTGCCATTCTGATTTGGTGGAATCCAGCCCTAAGGTCCAACTTAGAAAACCAATGAGATCCAGCCAGTTCATCCAGTAACTCATCTATAACTGGTATAGGGTACTTGCTTTTGACAGTAATATTATTTAAGTGTCTATAGTCAACCACTAGTCTCCAGGTTGCATCCTTCTTTTCTACCATTATCATAGGGGAGGAGAATGGGTTGTTACTATGTCTGATAATGCCACTGTCCAGCATCTCTTGCACCTGCCTTTCCATCTCATTTTTCAGAGCAGGGGCAATTCTGTAAGGTCGAAGGGACACTGGAGCAGCACCTGGAACTAGGGGAATAGTATGGTCATACTATCTTCTAGGAGGCAGGCCAGAGGGAGCTTCAAACACAGAGGCATATTTATCCAACAGCAGTTGCACTTCAGGTGGTATTTCAGACAGAGCAGTATCTGTTGCAGAAGTGAGAGCATAGAGACTGAACAGTGTGCAAACAGGCTGAGCAGCATTTTCTCGAAGCAAGGTTATAAGAGCACCCTCATGCTGGAAGGCATGCCAATGAGCAGACCAATCCACCTGCATAGGGCTGTGTGCAGCTAGCCAATCAATGCCCAAAATTCCATCATAGGAGCCCAAGGGAAAAACCCTGAAATTACTAACAAACTTATGACCACCACAAGTCCACCTGCCTTACAATAGTTGTTTGGAACAATGAATTAACTTGCCATTGGCAATTCTGACCATGGAAACAGGCCTGTCTGATACTCCTGACAGCAACTCAGCTACTGCACAGTTCAAAAATGTATGAGAGCTACCTGAATCAACCAGAAACGTTAATGTACGGCCTTGCAACTGAATTTTCATCTTCATTGTCATAGTAGGAGTTGAAGATGTATCACCCAGAGCTGCAGCAGATAGTGACATAGCGTTGGCTTCAGAAACTGTATCTGTCTCAGTGTAGGTTGCCAATTCATGTGGAAGATTCTGCACATAATCCAGCATTTCCTGCACAACATGCAGTTGGACTTCTTGCTTACAAACGTGATCCTTACCCCAGCACTCTCCACACATAAAGCACAACCCCTTAGCTCTCCTATAAGCATGTAGAGCACTCCACTTATTGTTAGGAGCAGGTTTTCTGAAAATCTCTGTAGCCTTCTTATCATCAACCACACGAACAGCAACTGTACTGGACGACGAGGACTGTAGAGGAGGAGGCAATGGAAACGCAGAAGCTCTACGATTGGCGCTAGCCATGGACGGGCCAACAGAGCTTGTTCCCAACTCCTCATGTAAGATAGCCAACTGATAAGCTGTGTCCAAGTCTGCTGGTTGCCGAATGCCAACAGCCAATCTAACAGCAGGTATCAGTCCTTCCATGAAACGGGTAACAAAATGCACAGTATTGGGAGAACTCTCATAGGCAGACAACTGATCAAACAGCTCAAAAAATCGTTCAACATAATCCTCCACAATTCCAGTCTGGGAAATGTGAAAAAAATTCCGCAAGACGGTCTGATGCAAGTTCCGGCCGAACCTGTTTTGGAGCAGTTTGCAGAACTCATCCCAGGTGGCGTGAGGAGCTCGTCGACGAACCGATTCCAACCACCTAGCAGCAGATGCTTCAAACAGTGAAGTGGCCAGGGAAATCCATTGGTTCTGCGGTGTGCCCCAAAACCTGAAATAATCCTCGCAACGGGCCTGCCAGAGCTTCGGGTTGGATTCGTCGAAAAGGGGCATCTCAATCCGAGGACCAACACCATACACATCAGCAGAATTCTGTCTCGAATCCAAGGATGCAAACGGAACGCGCTGCAGCGCCTGTTCGAGATGCGTACCACTGATTGGAGGTGGAACATATGCTCGATGAGCGGGGCCCCAATTTTCAGCCTCAGAGCGAAGCGCTTTAGAACTAGAAAAATTGTGGCCCGACGCTCGAGAAGGAGTTGCAGCTGCGTCGTGCGGATCCGCGGCTGGTGCAGGCTTGTCGAACTCCTGCCGTAGTTCGTCGATGTCGACCCCGATCGAGACCTTGACCTCGTCGAGGCGCCCGGGGAGGAGGTCGAGCTTGGCATCGAGCTGCGCAATAGCCTTCGCGGTGGTATCGTCGCGCTCGCGGCTGACCTTGTCGAAGTCGGCGCGCAGGAGGTCGTAGATCGCCTTCGTCTCCAGCGGTGATGGAGCGCATCGCCGCCGCTCGCAGCCGCTCAGCGAGCCGCGTGTGCCGTGGTGAGTCGGAAGGGCCGATGGATCGAAGGGCTCTCATACCAGATTGTCAGCACTACTCTCTCTAATCATCAATCATGGCGGAATTCAAGCATTTGGATTACAAATTGGGGAATAGAGGAGGAGGGGATCGAGTTCCTGAGCCACACATGCTTGCCGTGCCCCGGCTTCTAGCCGTTCTGCCAGCCTGTCCCTACTCACGCACACACACCAGTATATGTACCCGTTACAGAGGACTATACCCACTCAGGCCCAGCAAGCCTAGCGGGCTGCTGAGGCTTGCGACGAGGCCTGGCTGGAACTTGGACTGCTGCTTCCCGCGTCACCGGTTCGCCAGGAGGAACTTGATCGCTGACATATAACCAAACAAATAGTGCCATCCTGGATACGCCTGCATGTTCTCTTGAACTGGGCGAGGCCCAAAGCGGTGAAGCAACTTGCACAATGCTGGCAAAGCAGCAGGAAAGGCATGTTGAAAAATGTCTAGGGACTCGCCAGGAGGCCGCGTGGCAACTTGTCATTTCCTTCCTTTGACTAATCTCTTGGCAGTACAAGCATGTTGCTTTCTTCCTTCCGATATCTTGCAAGCATGAAAGAATACTTGAGCTTTCTGCGATGCGCCACTGAGCTATTGTTCCCATCAGGCATTTGCGCGAGACAATGATTGGCATCAGGTGGCTCGCCTGCTGCGGAGATAAACCGGCGCAATAGCCCATGGCAGTGGTGGGTCAGCGATGTGACGAGGTCGCAGAGGAAATGAAGTGAGCCGGTGACGTGGTGGGCCTAATGCGCTGTGTGGGCGCCAGCACTCGCGGAGGCAGCGGCGGCTCTCATCAGTGTGAGGCTGGGACTTCCTATGACCCAGCGGGCGGGACAAAGGCGGTACACACCGGCGGGTTGACAGAGCAAGCGGGGGTGACTTGTACGCGGAGGGGGCCGACGACTTAGCATGAACCGCGACCAACGGCGGTGGGTCACACGCGAGAGAAGCAACCCGGTGGATTCATTCGCGGCATCCGGCCGGATTGCATAGTAGCCCTGGCGGTTCGACAATGGCCGCGAGGCAGAGCCATGGCGATTCTAGCAGACAACTTTGAACAGCAGCTCATAGCAGTTCGACGCGGCCATGTTAGCGGCTTGAAGGCAAGGTAGTACCGGCCCACAGTAGCTTAAAACGAATGGTGACCATGGCGACTCAACGGAAGCATGGCCGGTTCAGAGGCGACGGGTCGCATGTCCGCGGCGGTGGTGACATGACCTCATGGGTGTGCTCGCACGGGGAGAGGGCGGTTTGACGCGCGGTGATGGAGGTGATTGGACCGCGCGACGACTGCAGGTCAAGGTAGGCCCACGGCGGCGGTTTTAACAGAGGTGATCCGGTGCAAGGACGGCTTGGCGGGGCGGGTCGCTGCGGCAGCTGCATGGGCGACTGCTGCGGAAGTAAGTCCGCAGTGCGGTTCAACCGCGGCAGCTCGACATGGGGTGAGAGAGGCTGTGGCCACCCGGCGGACGAGCGGTCCAGCGATTCAGCAGTGGCGGCTCAGAGCAGGTAGCAACAGAGGCGAGCCAGACGGTTGTGCGCACACGTGCGGGCGCGAAGTAGAGCAGAGGCAGGAGAGGCCAATCCGGGCTGAATACAGAAAAAGACCGGGTGGTTCTCAGCGATGGTAACAGTTTCAGCAGACAGCTCTAAAAGTGGAGGCAATCCGGCGATTCGCCGTGACTTGAAGCATGTCAGTCGTGGCCGCAGCACGAGGCGGCTCGACGTTGCCGACTTGAAGACGGCCGGCAGAGGCGATCCACAATGGAAGAATCCAGTGGCCCAAGGCGGCTCAGAGTGAGGAGGGGCGACCAACGAGGCAAAAACGGTGACCAGCGGAGGTGGCTCGACCGCAACGACAGCCAACCGGCAGCTGGGGTTACTTGGAGCGGAGGCACGCTGAGGCGGCGCCGCGGCTGCAGGTGATGCAACCATCAAGACGGGGCGAAGTCAGGTCGAGACGGGCCATCGCCGCAGAAGTCGAGTCCGTAAACGATGTTTCTTTGTTTGATTGAGAGCTCACGTGAGCAAATACAAGTTTCCAAGTAGTATTCGTCCAGAGCACAGCGGTGAGGCGGAGACAGAGCAGCGCAAGGAAGTCCGACGGCTTTGGGGAGGCCGCGGTGTCCGCAGCAGGCGGCTCAGCAAGGCAAGAAGGCCATGCAGGTTGCAGCGACTTGGAGTTGAAAACAAGGCGGAGTCCGTCAGATGTGGAGGCGGGTCAACATGCGAGACTGCACCAGGCGACTCCTTGGTGAGTTAGAGACAAAAACAACGCCAATCACGGGTCGTGGCCGGTTTGACCGCCCACGTCCGGGTCTTCCTCCAGGTTTCCATGTTGGATTTGCTCGTTTGGTGATAGTAGATGATCCTACTGATAAGCGCGGCGGCTTGTGCCAAATCTTTGGGATTTTCCCTGTCAATCTTGTTTAACAGAGCTGATGGTTACTGCCCATAAAATTTCTAACCTCAATTCAGTGAACTCAAAGTTGATGTAGATCCTTCCAAAAAAACCGGTCATTTCTTCATCCGGATGCAAATTTCTCAAACCCTAGATGAGATCCCTCCAAGAACTCAACACCACGGTGCGCGAGCCCCATGGTGGGCGCCAACTGTCGTGGAATTGTCATGGCAGATGTCCTTAGTGTCAGGACTTAGTCGTGAGGCCAACGCATCTATGTGGTAGCTTGAGAGGGGTTGAGCGGGATGAGAGACGCGATGTTTTACCCAGGTTCGGCCCCTCACGGTGGAGGTAAAAGCCTACATCCTGCTTCATTGATATTGATTATGATGATCACGGTTACAAGAGTGCTCTATCTCGAGAGCTATTGTCTAAACCTAACTTGTCCAACTTGTGGAACTTGTGAATCTTCTCCCCTTTTGGGGAGCCCTGCCCCTCCTTATATATGTTGAAGGGGCGGGTTACATGTGGAGTCCAACTCGGACTTTAACTTAAACTATTTTGACTTCCCTTCCTGGGCTTCTTAACGTCTGCCGGTTTAACATTGGTCTGCCAGTTTAACATTGTTCTGCCGGTTTAACATTGTCTACCGGTTTAACAGTGTCTGCCGGTTTAACACCAGTCGGTTTACCGTCTGTCTTAGCCATCTGTCTTGACTCTCTGTCTTAACTCTCCACCGGTTTACCATCTGCCGGTTTAGCAAGTCCCAGCCGATTTAACATTCCAGTCGGGTCATATCGCGGGGTATATCCTCGTTAATCTCCGATGCCCGTTCTCGTCACGCAACTCCATCCTGTCGTCGGCCGTTGGGGGTATGTTGGTATGTGTGGGTAACTAGCTAGCAAGTGGATCAGTAACGAGTCACCTCTACCGGCCATTGTTGTGGTTATTTATACCTAGCAACTGCCTAGGGGACTGGGGATTTTACAATTCACCCCTATGGAGCATGGGAAGCCTTCGATTGAGCACGGGAAGACTAAGTGGAGCACACAACCCGACAACCGTATGCGGTGTCACGTGTTAACACAAGGAAACATATGTGTAACTTACTAATCATCACAAGCAACCAGTTTGCATTTTTCAAAAAAAATTCTACACACAGGATCGCACAAGAATTAACTGTAGTAACTGTTTGTGTTATATTTTCTCATCGCAAACAGTTCATCCGAGTGGGATATTTGCCGCGTATCACACACATCTTGTTTACACGAATCGGTTGTTTTCTCTTGGCTCATCAAAAATAGTTCATCTATGTGAACTGTATGTCGCATATCACACATATCTTGTTAAGTTGAATCATTTCTATTATGTTGCCTAATCGAAAACAGTTCATCCGAGTAAAATGTATGTCGTATATCGCACACACCTTGATCTCGCTAACCATTTCTATTATGTTCCCTAATCGCAAACAGTACATCGGAGTGAACTGTATGCCATATATCGCACACACCTTGATATGGCTTCCCGTTTCTATTGTTCTGGACCATTGCAAAGAGTTCATATGGATTAATTGTATGCCACGCATCACACGCACAACTACAATTTGAATCGTGTTTGATGTCTCCGCCATCGCAAACGTTTTGTATCATTTTTTACGGTTATTTTACATCATTGTTTGCGATTAATGCATCACACATAGTTTAGTCGAAGGGTCTCTGATTTACTGTCGCGTTTGGACCATCCTACACTAGTGTAGATTGATTTATCTTGCAATGGGATAGCTGCTTTGTAATGGGTTCGATCGTGCGGTGCTCAATCCCAATGACAGAAGGGGACATGACATGTATTGTATCGTTGCTATTATGGAAAAACATGGTGTTTATTCATGCATGAGTTTACTTTGTCCACATCATGTCATCTTGTTTAAGGTGTTAATCCATTCTTTATGAACTTAATACTCTAGATGCATGCTGGATAGCGGTCGATGTGTGGAGCAATAGTAGTAGTGCAGAATCATTTTGGTCTACTTGTGGCAGACATGATGCCTATATACATGATCATTGCCTTAGATATCGTCATGATTATTTGCTTTTCTATCAATTGCCCAATAGTAATTTGTTTACCCCATCGTATGATATTTTCAAGAGAGAAGCCTCTAGTGAAAACTATGGCCCCCAGGTCTACCTTTATCATATATTAAAAATAATAAAAATACCCTGCTGCAATTTTATTATATATTTTATTTGTTCGATCTATCAATTTATCACCATACAATTTAATCTTGCAATTAACCGCCAAGGGATTGATAACCCCTTGTTCGCGTTGGGTGCAAGGATTTGTTATTTTATGTGTAGGTGTTGTTAATGAGTTGTTGCGTGATTCTCCTACTGGGTTGATAACCTTGGTTTCATAACTAGAGGAAATACTTATCCCTAATATACTGCATCATCCCCTCCTCTCCAGGGAAATCCCAACACAACTCACAAGTAGCAGCCACACACACTACACGACGCCGGGGACTGCGCCGCCACCGCGGTGTTGCCTCCTAGCTGGAGTTGTCCTCTAATGATGGCGGAGTGGCTGAGCGACAACGACGGACTGGTGCCATTGGCGATTGTGGAAGAAGTAGACAAGATAAGCTACAGGGAGGGAGGGAGGGGGAAATGCGACGCAGGACTCACCGGCCGTGAGGGTTTATATAGCAGGCCAATAAGCATTGAGATTTGGGGGGATTTCGCCGAGTAGGGCGGGAAGCTTGCGTGGCTATGCACGGAAACCTGCGCAGTTGCGTGGAAACAGGCTCACTGACGATTCATTGGTGCCACTTCGAGCCACCATTTGGCCAAAAGAACGCATGTGTGGTGCTCAAGCTTGCGCTCGAAGCCATCTGCGGCAGCGGGGCGACAAGACGTGCGATAGGAGGACGAAACAACACGTACACATACGGTCAATAAAAAAATGTTTGCAATTTAATTAGCTACTACCTCCATCATGATTTATAAGTCCTCTTTGTATTTTTGTCCCAAATTTTGGCTAGAGATTTAACTAATAAAATATGAATGCATGTCACCAAACATTATATCGTTGTATTCGTATTTGAACATAGTTTCCAATTATATTATTTCTTATAACATGCAATGTCATTTTGTTAGTTAAATTTAAGGACAAAATTTGGCACAGAATATAAAGGGGATTAATAAACTAGGATGGAGATAGTAGCACACGGCTGCTCTCTCCGCAGCATCGTGAATGATTGTTCGACCATCGTGTAAAGTGGAATGAGACGTAGTTTCACATCATGTCGTCGGCTCGCAACTGTCAGCCGGCTTGTAGACAACCATTCCTTGCGTATTCAACTGCTCTATGCGTGTGGTTGCTCGTGGTTGAGGCGACCGCAGCACGCTCTGCTCGCGTCCTGCCATGCACGCTCTACTCTCACGTCCCTACGCGCGTGATGCCAGCATTTGGGCCCGGTGCACAATCCCGTACGCTCATACTGCCATCATGCATGCGATTGCGTCGGGCGCGGTACCACGATGCAGTTACCCGCTGCAAAAACAGCCATGCGGACGTGCCGAGAATCCAGGCCGCTCAGCCCCCATTTATTCCCGCGGCCATTTACCTTAATCTCTCGCGCCCCATGACACAATAAGCACACCCACGATGTCACATATAGAGAGGATATCCAGCGGCTCCAATGGCGCTCCCCGTGGCTCCAATGGCGCTCCCCGTGGCTCCAATGGTGCTCCCAGCGGCTGACAACAACAATGGGCAACAGTTCACCACACCACACGTAGTGTACACCCACGTGAGGGGGAAGGACCTATCGGTGGTGTACACGAACGAGCTGGTATCGATGGAGAGTTCCATCCAAACTATGGAGTAGTTGCTTGCTGAGGACAAGTACCAAGTGGTCGGATTCGACCTCGAGTTCATAGGCGGTCGTGCCGAGCATGATCAGAAGGTTGTCATCGCCCAGTTGTGTGTGCGCCATGACGACCTCGTCTATCAGTACCACCTGGCCACAAGGACTTGCAAGCGTTTCGCTAGGTTTATCAACAGCCTCAACTATAGTTTCACTACGGTGGACACCACCAACGCTCTAAAGGCACTCGAGGTTTCGAGCTTGGCCTATCGGAATCTTGTGAACATCCGTGACCACTACAGGGTATGCGGCAGCACCAAAAACAATCAGGGCTCCCTGGTTGACCTCACCTCGACCATCATGATGCAAAATGGACGTATCAAATGCTCTTTATTGCGGCATGAATGTTCATATCCGTAAGATTCAAAACAAAAGTTTAATATTGACATAAAAACAATAATACTTCAAGCATACTAACAAATAATTATGTCTTCTCAAAATAACTTGGCGAAAGAAAGTTTATCCCTAGAAAATCATATAGTCTGGCTATGCTCCATCTTCATCACACAAGACATTCAAATCATGCACAACCCCGATGACA
Source organism: Triticum aestivum (assembly GCF_018294505.1). Lineage (NCBI taxonomy): Eukaryota > Viridiplantae > Streptophyta > Magnoliopsida > Poales > Poaceae > Triticum > Triticum aestivum. Next base: position 243,392,553 of record NC_057800.1, read on the forward strand.
AGCCAAGCAATTGTTTCATACTTTTGATGTTCTCAAACCTTTTCAACTTTCACGCAATACATGAGTGTGAGCCATGGACATAACACTATATGTGGAATAGACGGTGGTTGTGGAGAAGACAAAAAGAAGGAGATAGTCTCACATCAACTAGGTGTATCAACGGGCTATGGAGATGCCCATTAATAGATATCAATGTGAGTGAGTAGGGAATGCCATGCAACGGATGCACTAGAGCTATAAGTGTATGAAAGCTCAAAAATAAAACTAAGTGGGTGTGCATCCAACTTGCTTGCTCATGAATACCTAGGGCGTTTGAGGAAGCCCAACTTTGGAATATACAAGCCAAGTTCTATAATGAAAATTCCCACTAGTATATGAAAGTGATAACATGGGAAACTCTCTATCATGAAGATCATGGTGCTACTTCGAAGCACAAGTGTAGCAAAAAAGGATATTAGCATTGTCCCTTCTCTCTTTTTCTCTCTTTTTTTCTTTTTTTCTTTCTCTTTTTTTGGGCCTTCTCCTTTTTTTATTTGGTCGTTCTCTACTTTTTTTCCTCGCATGGGACAATGCTCTAATAATTAAAATCATCACACTTCTATTTACTTACAACTCAAGAATTACAACTCGATACTAGAACAAAATTATGACTCTATGTGAATGCCTCCGGCGGTGTACCGGGGTGTGCAACGAATCAAGAGCGACATGTATAAAAAATGATGAATGATGGCTTTGCCACAAATACGATGTCAACTACATGATCATGCAAAGCAATATGAAGATGATGATGTATGTCATAATAAACAGAACGGTGGAAAGTTGCATGGCAATATATTTTGGAATGGTTATGGAAATTCCATAATAGGTAGGTATGGTGGCTGTTTTGAGGAAGGATTTGTGGTGGGTTTATGGTCCTGGCGAAAGTTGTACGGTACTAGAGAGGCTAGCAATGGCGGAAAGGTGAGAGTGCATATAATCCATGGACTCAACATTAGTCATAATGAACTCACATACTTATTGCAAAAATCTATTAGTCATCGAAACAAAGTACTACGCGCATGCTCCTAGGGGGATAGATTGGTAGGAAAAGACCATCGCTCATCCCTGACCGCCACTCATAAGGAAGACAATCAAAAAACATCTCATGCTCCAACTTCGTTACATAACGGTTCATCATACGTGCATGCTACGGGACTCACAAACCTTAACACAAGTATTTCTTAAATTCACAACTACTTACTACCATGACTCTAATATCACCATCTTCATATCACAAAACAATCATCAGGAATCAAACTTCTCATAGTATTCAATGCACTTCATATGAAAGTTTTTATTATATCCCTTTTGGATGCCTATCATATTAGGACTAATTTTATAACCAACGCAAATTACCATGTTGTTCTAAAGACTCCAAAAATAATATAAGTAAAGTACGAGAGTTCATCAATTTCTATAAAATAAAACCACTATCGTGCTCTAAAAAGATATAAGTGAAGCACTAGAGCAAAATTGCCTAGATCAAAAGATATAAGTGAAGCACATAGAGTATTCTAATAAATCACGATTCATGTGTCTCTCTCCAAAAAGGTGTGTACAGCAAGTATGATTGTGGCAAACTAAAAAGCAAAGACTCAAATCATACAAGACACTCCAAGCAAAACACATATCATGTGGTGAATAAAAATATAGCCTCAAGTAAAATTACCAATAGATGAAGACGAAAGAGGGGATGCCTTCCCGGGGCATCCCCAAGCTTAGGCTTTTTGACATCCTTGAATATTACCTTGGGATGCCTTGGGCATCCCCAAGCTTAGGCTCTTGCCACTCCTTATTCCATAGTCCATCAAACCCTTACCCAAAACTTGAAAACTTCACAACACAAAACTCCAAAAGAAAATCTCGTAAGCTCCGTTAGTATAAGAAAATAAATCACCACTTTTGGTGCTGTTGTGTAACTCATTCTTTATTTATATTGGTGTAATATCTACTGTATTCCGACTTTTCCATGGTTCATACCCCCCGATACTAGCCATAGATGCATCAAAATAAGCAAACAACACGCGAAAAACAGAATCTGTCAAAAACAGAACAGTCTGTAGCAATCTGGAGATTTCGAATACTTCTGTAACTCCAAAAATCTTGAACAATTGGGAAGTCCTAGAAATTAGTTTATTAATCCTCTGCAAAAATAATCAGTATTTTATCGCGCTTCTGTTAAAAATGAAAACTAATCTCCTGGGCGCAAATTTTTCTGTTTTTCGGCAGGATCAAATCAACTATCACCGTAAGCTATCCCAAAGGTATTACTTGGCACAAAAACTATTAAAACACAAAACCACATCTAACCAGAGGCTAGATGAAAAATTTATTGCAAAACGGGACCTAAAAAGAAAGAACAAAAATAAAATTGGGTTGCCTCCTGAGGGAGTCCAGGACTAAGGGGTCCTCGGGTGTCCAACCTATTGGATATGGGCCGGACTGATGGGCCGTAAAGATACGAAGACTGAAGACTCTACCCGTGACCGGATGGGACTCTCCCTGGTGTGGAAGGCAAGCTTGGAGACCAAATATGAAGATTCCTTTCTCTGTGACCGACCGTATGTAACCCTAGAACCCCCCCCCCCGATGTTTATATAAACCGGAGGGCTAGGTCCGTAGACAGATATCCTCATAATCATAACCATGCTAGACTTTTAGGGTTTAGCCATTACGATCTCATGGTAGATCAACTCTTGTTATACTCATATTCATCAAGATCAATCAAGCAGGAAGTAGGGTATTACCTCCATAGAGAGGGACCGAACCTGGGTAAACATTGTGTCCCCCGTCTCCTGTTACCATCGATCCTAGACGCACAGTTCGGGACCCCCTACCCGAGATCCGCCGGTTTTGACACCGACATTGGTGCTTTCATTGAGAGTTCCATTGTGCCATCGTCAAGAGGTTTGATGGCTCCTTCAATCATTTACAACAACGCTGTCCAAGGGGGAGTCTTCCTCCCTGGACAGATCTTCGTGTTCAGCGGCTTCGCACTGCGGGCCAACTCGCTTGGCCATCTGGAGCGGATCGACAGCTATGCCCCTGGCCGTCAGGTTAGATTTGGGAGCTTGAACTACGTCGCGGATATCCGCGGAGACTTGATCTTCGCTGGATTCGAGACCACGGCAGTCGCTCCCCGTCACCTCGATGAACATGGCTTTGATCTGTCATCATGCCATACCCAGAAAATTGCACCTGAAACCGCTCTGGCCTTAGATCCGGAGCAGGTTACGCCATCCGAGGACAGGAAGCTCAACCCCGCCACGGAAGCCGCAGACTCCACGGCATTGGATCCGCACACAGACCTAACTTCTGGTAATGCCTGTGTCACCGAAACATCGAACTCGTTTCCGGCTATAAATTCCGAACTATGCGCGTCCGCGCATATTGGGCATGATCAGTCATCGATCGCCGAATTCAGCGCCGCGGACATCTTCTGGCACTCGCCTTTGGGAGACGTGCTAAACTCATTAAGAGCACTATCTTTAGCGGGAGGCTCACAGCTGAATTGTGTCCGGTTCGAACCGGAGGCTGATGATGGAGAATTTCACTTCCCACCCACCGCCCACTTCATAGCCACTGTCGAAGACTTAACAGACATGCTCGATTACGGCTCCGACGGCATCGAGGTATGGAAGACGATGTCGGAGAAGAAGAGGCCCAAAACCCGCCGTTCACCGGACGCTGGAGGGCCACTTCCTCGTATGATGTATACATGGTGGATGCACCAAAGGAGAATAGCGGCGATGACAAGGAAGATCCAGTTGGGGATAAACCTCCCGAGATACAATCGAAGCGCCGGCATCAGCGGTGCCGCTCAAAGTCACGCCGCAGTAAAGACAGCAACACCGGCACAGGAGAAGATAACACTCCGGAAGGTGCCGAAGACAGTGAAGACCCCGTTGACGCAGCTACTAAACAGGATGAACGGGAAGATGGGTAGGATAGCCCTGGTAAACAGGCCATGCACGAAGACTCGGAGAACAGTAATTATCTTCCACTCTCCGAGGATGAGGCGAGCCTCGGCACTGAGGATTTCATCGTGCCTGAGGAACCTCTTGGGCAGGAGCGCTTCAAGCGCCAGCTAATAGCCACTGCAATGAGCCTGAAAAAGAAGCAGCAGCAGCTTCAAGCTGACCAAGATCTACTCAACGATAAATGGAACGATGTCCTAGCAGCCGAAGAATACGGCCTCAAGCGTCCAGCCAAAAGCTACCCGAAGCGCAAATTGCTACCTCAGTTCGACGATGAGGTGCCGGAACACATTCCACCATTGCACAATGCAGCTGACCGACCACCACATGGTCGGGATAAAACGACAACTCAAGCCGAACACCAGCCTGCCCCACCTCATCGTAAAGGCAGAGGTAAATCAGCTCGCGGTCATACATATGACCTTCGACAGGACCTGAACGCTAAAGCAGGACATACCAGATCGATCTACGGATCGCGAGGACGTGCCCCAACACGCGACGACGGCCACCTATTCGGACGTGACAAACCTAGTCATGTGCGGGCTGAAAGCCGCAGACGGACTCCATCAGAGCTACGTCGCGATACGGCCCAATATAGAGGCACTTCACACCCTCATTGCTTCACCGACGAAGTCATGGAACATGAATTCCCAGAAGGGTTCAAACCCGTGAATATAGAATCATACGATGGAACCACAGACCCCGTGGTATGGATTGAAGACTTCATTCTCCATATTCATATGGCCCGCGGCGAGGACCTTCATGCCATTAAATACCTCCCCCTAAAACTCAAAGGACCAGCCTGGCACTGGTTGAACAACCTGCCCGAAAATTCCATCGGCAGCTGGGAGGACTTGGAAGAAGCCTTCCTTGATAACTTCCAAGGTACATATGTTCGACCTCCGGACGCTGATGACTTAAGCCATATAGTTCAATAGCCCGGAGAGTCCGCCAAGAAATTCTGGACTAGGTTCTTAACTAAAAAGAACCAGATCGTCGACTGTCCAGATGCCGAAGCCCTAGCGGCCTTTAAACATAGCATCCGCGATAAATGGCTCGCCCTCCACCTCGGCTAAGAGAAACCAAAGTCCATGGCGGCCCTCACGGCACTCATGACCCGCTTTTGTGCGGGCGAGGATAGTTGGCTGGCCCATAGCAAAAACAATGCAAGCAACGCCGGCACCCCTGAAACTAAAAATAGAAACGACAAGTCTCGACGCAATAGATACAAGAGTCGAAACAACAATGACAACACCGAGGATACGGCGGTCAATGCCGGATTCAGTGGCTCTAAATCCGGTCAGCGAAAGAAGTCGTTCAAAAAGAACAATTCGGTCCCATCTAGCTTGGACCGCATACTTGATCGTCCGTGCCAGATTCATGGCACCCCAGACAAACCACCCAATCATTCCAATAGAGATTGTTGGGTTTTTAAATAGGCCAGCAAGTTAAATGTTGAAAACAAGGATAAGGGATCACAAAGCGAAGATGACGACGAGGAGCCTCGAGCGCCGAACACAGGGGGACAAAAGAAGTTTCCCCCACAGGTCAAAACGGTGAACATGATATACGCTACCCACATCCCCAAGAGGGAGCGCAAGCGCGCGGTCAGGAACGTCTACGTGATAGAGCCAGTCGCCCCAAAATTTAATCCATGGTCGTCATGCCCGATCACTTTTGATCGTCGGGATCATCCGTCCAGTATTCGTCATGGCGGTTCAGCTACATTGGTGCTGGACCCAATAATTGACGGGTTCCACCTGACACGAGTCTTGAAGGACGGTGGCAGCAGCCTCAACTTTCTCTATCAGGATACAATGGGAAAAATGGGCACTAACCCATCGCGGATCAAGCCCACTGTAACATCCCGGATGTAATTTATCTTATATGTACTCCAACTCTTGCCGTTTCCGGCCTAAGTAATTTTATTTTCCTTGGTGTCGGGTTTTTGTCTCTGTGTGTTGTTGCCTTGTCATGCATCGCATATCATGTCATCATGTGCATTGCATTTGCATACGTGTTCGTCTCATGCATCCGAGCATTTTTCCCGTTGTCCGTTTTGCATTCCGGCTCTCCTATCTCCTCCGGTGCTCCTTTCTACCTCTTTTCGTGTGTGGGGGTTAAACATTTCTGGATTGGACCGAGACTTGCCATGCGGCCTTGGTTTACTACTAGTAGACCGCCTGTCAAGTTTCGTGCCATTTGGACTTTGTTTGATACTCCAACGGTTAACCGAGGGACCGAGAAGGCCTCGATTGTGTTGCAGCCCAACACCCTTCCAACTTGGCCCAAAACCCACCTAAACCCTCTCCAGCATCTAAAGCGTTCGATCACGATCGCGTGTCCAAAAACCGTGCTCAATTTGGAGCCTCCTAGCTCCTCCTACCTATAAAACTAGACCTCCCCCCGAAATTTCGGATCAAAACACCCCTAACCCTAGCTTCTTCCTCCTCCCGCCGCTGGACGCGTTCGGATCGGACCGGACATGTCCGCCTACCGCCGCCCGCGCCAATCGGAATCCGCCACGTGTCGCCGCCGGCCCCCACAGCCGCCGAAGCCCGTCGAGCCCGAGGCCGGCCCTCCTCGCCGCGCACCCGGGCCGCGCCCGACGCCGCCTCCGTCTTCCTCCTTCCGCCGACCGCCGCCCCCTCGCCGGCCATCGCGCGTCACGCCGCCGGCGAGCCGCGCCGCCACCGGGGCCGCCCCGTGCCGGCGCCTCCTTGCCGCCCGGCCTCCCCTACAATGCCGTCGCGCCGTCCCAGGCCGGATCCTGGCGGATCCGCCTCTCCCACGCCTCCCCGCCGCCGTGCCAAGCTCGCCGGAGCCGGTTCAAGCTCGCTGGAGCACCTCGAGCCACGTGCATTGCTATAGTGTCCAGATCCAGATCCAAAAAACCCTAGCGGTTGACTTTTTCATCCTCGAACCTTATTTTTTGCAAACTTTGGCATGATGTAACTTTGCATCCGTAGCTCCGATTTGCGCGTGTAGCATATCAAAATGTTCGCCTCAATGAGTACATCATTTCATCTCATTGCATCATTTTCATTTGAGCTCATATTGATGCCCAAAATGCTGTTGGAAGAGGGCTATGTGATAAATTTTACAGATCTATTTCATCAAATAGATATTTGTCATTTTTTGCCATGATTAATGTGTGCATGATATGTTCCTGAGCTCTACAGGTGTTTTGTTATATGCCATGCCATCTTTATAGAGGTGCTTACCATGTATTTTTGTGATATGTGTGGTGACTAGCACAAGCTTGCAAAGTAGTGTAATCGGTAATGCTGATTTCAGGGACATAGAATTTCACTAACTCCTTGTCCTGATTTTGTCGTTATGCCATATGTTCATGTTGTTTCCTAGTGATCCATGCCTCTCTTGAGGATGATCAGTAAGGATGTTTTGTCAACACTGTGGTGCTCTATCCATCCATATCTTTGTTTGCATTTATGGAGCACCCTAGCTTGAGTCAATCGAGCTCTACTTTTGCTATATCGTGAATCCTGGCAGATTGTCGACTTGTTAGCGATTTTGCCGAGGATGTTGCTATTGATCCGTGCATGCTATGTTGTTGTTCTTGCCATGTCTAGCTTCTATGCCATGTATTCTTGATGGGTGTATGCTTCGTTTATCATGCCATGATCTGTAGTGAGTGCATCGAGCTCGAGAACATGCCTACTCGTTAACTGATTTGCATGCTCCAGTTTTTCACAAAGTCTGAAATCTGTTTATGTTTTTGCCATGTTCACATGCTTGCAATTGTATTTTCTGATCCCTTTTGGCTCAAGGTCACTAAGGGACTTTTGTTAAGTGCTTTGAGTAGCTTCATGCCATGCCTTGCTTTGCCATGTTAAGTTCATGTAGCATGTAGTCCTGATGTTAAATTCCAGACTTGTGTTAATTTCACTAAGTCTGAAACATGTTATCATTTGCATGTTTGCCATGCTTGTTTAAACCTGTTAATGGACGAATTAGCCGTATCTCAGTGTTCATCTTTTGTCAAGCATTATGAGTGGATCCCGGCCATGTATTTTTTTGTCATGTTTGAGTGATGTAGCATACTTATCTTGATGCATTTACATGGCTACTTGCTGATTATCGCAGACCGGTGCCATATTTATTTTGCTTGCCATTTCCAAACCGTGCATCCGATTCCGGTGATCTTTATATCGATTTCAACCGAAATCACCTCACCTTTCCAGTGCACTCTTAGATTTCCAAGTCGAGGCCAGGTTCTATCATTCCTTGTCAAATCTTGCATATGCACCACATATCGCATCCCGCATAGCATACCATGTTTGCATCATGTTGTTTGAGCATTGCACGTAGTTGATTGTGTTCCTTTTGCTTGTTTGTCTTGTTTGGGTAGAGCCGGGAGATGAGTTCGCGAACGAGGAGCCCGTTGAGTTTGCTTACGAGGATCAAGTCAACTCTGACAACTTTGCAGGCAAGATGATCATACCCTCGAAATCACTTCTATCTTTGCTTGCTAGATGCTCGCTCTTTTGATATGGCTATGCTACGATACCTACCACTTTCTTATCATGCCTCCCAAATTGCCATGTCAAACCTCTAACCCACCATGTCCTAGCAAACCGTTGATTGGTTATGTTACCGCTTTGCTCAGCCCCTCTTATAGCGTTGCTAGTTATAGGTGAAGATTGGAGATCGTTCCTTGTTGGAACATTGTTTATTGTTGGGATATCACCATATTATCTTGTTATTTTAATGCACCAATATACTTGGTAAAGGGTGGAAGGCTCGGCCTTTTGCCTAGTGTTTTGTTCCACTCTTGCCGCCCTAGTTTCCGTCATATCGGTGTTATGTTCCCAGATTTTGCGTTCCTTACGCGGTTGGGTTATAATGGGAACCCCTTGACAGTTCGCCTTGAATAAAACTCCTCCAGCAATGCCCAACCTTGGTTTTACCATTTGCCACCTAGCCTCTTTTTCCCTTGGGTTTTCGGAGCCCAAGGGTCATCTTTATTTAAACCCCCCGGGCCAGTGCTCCCCTGAGTGTTGGTCCAAACTAGAGCCCTGTGCAGCGCCCCCTCGGGGAAACTCAAGGTGTGCCCTGAGAATGAGATATGAGCAGCTCCTATCGGGATTTGTCGGCACATTCGGGCAGTGTTGCTGGACTTGTTTTGCCATTGTCGAGGATGTCTTGTAACTGGGATGCCGAGTCTGATCGGGTCTTCCCGCTAGAACAAATATCCTTCGTTGATCGTGAGAGCTTGTGATGGGCTAAGTTGGGACTCCCCTACAGGGATTTGAACTTTCGAAAGCCGTGCCCGCGGTTATGGGCAGATGGGAATTTGTTAATGTCCGGTTGTAGATAACATGAAACTTAACTTAATTAAAATGAATCAACCGCGTGTGTTACCGTGATGGTCTCTTCTCGGCGGAGTCTGGGAAGTGAACACGGTGTTGGAGTAATGCTTGATGTAGGTTGTTCTAGGATCACTTCTTGATCATTAGTTGTTTGTCCGTGCTTTGCTTTCTCTTCTCGCTCTCTTTTGCAAATAGGTTAGCCACCATATATGCTAGTCGCTTGCTGCAGCTCCACATCATACCTTTCTCTTACCTATAAGCTTAAATAGTCTTGATCGCGAGGGTGCGAGATTGCTGAGTCCCCGTGACTCACAGTTTACTTCCACAACCAGATGCAGGGACCGATGATACCGTTCCAGACGATGCGCTTGAGCTCAAGTGGGAGTTCGATGAAGACTCTCGCCATTACTATGTGTCTTTCCCAGATGATCAGTAGTGATGCCCAGTTGGGGCGACCGGGGACTGTGTCGCATGTTGGGGTTGATCTTTATTTTGGTACCGTAGTCGGACCATGAGTGTATTGGATGATTGTAATGTTATTCATGTATTTGTGTGACGTGGCGACTGTAAGCCAACTATGTACCTTTCCCCTTTTATCTATTTACATGGGTTGTTGTGAAGATTACCTTACTTGCGACATTGCTTTCAATGCGGTTATGCCTCTAAGTCGTGCTTCGACACGTAGGAGATATAGCCGCATCGAGGGCGTTACAAGTTGGTAATCAGAGCCTTCCCCGACCTTAGGAGCCCCCTGCTTGATCGAATCGTTGGCGTTGTTGAGTCTAGAAAAATGTTTTGAGTCATTTAGGATTATATATATCGGAGAGTTTAGGAATTCTTTTTACTCCCAGTCCCTTCATCGCTCTGGTAAGGCATCCTGACGTAGAGTTTTGACTCTTCTCTTCTCAAATTTCACTAAAAAAATTTAGGATCACGCGGGTATCTTGGAATCGTTCCGATCGATTTGTGACGAGAACATTGTTCTTGGTGCCTCCTGTCATTTAGGGGTTGTGGCAGTGTCCCGGGGAGTTGAGCTCCGAGGTGTTGTCGTCACAATTTTATCGTTGAGATTCTGGAATACCTGAGTTTCGCCGACATCGAAAATCTCTTTTATGCAGTTGTTGGTGAGATAACCTCGACGTCACCCAGTACTGAGGCGGGAGTTCGGGAGTATTGCCATAACTCGTATAACAGATGCTTTTCGAAGGTCGAGGTAGACGATTTCCGAAGTTTTTCTCGGTTATGTGTTGAAGGATGGATACAGCTGGATGTAGGATTTGCTAGATTTGGGTGAGATATTATGCTTCCCCTGTATCCCCAACACCTGATTGCATAACCGGAAAGGTTCGGGAGTTTCATAGGTGGGAATTCTTGTAGCTCTAGTTCTTCTTCCGCGGATATTTGGTTTTGGATTGGGTAATCCTCACCAAGTATTCGTTCTTGTTCCGTACCTTGTTGTTTTTCTTCTACCTCAATTCTAAGTGGCTTCTCAATTTATGGATATGCGACCATTTCAATTGGAATGCATTCGTTCATTTTGTTCGGATGTGAAGACTATATGTTGCAATTTCAACCCGTTTGATTCAGCTTCAATATTTGTCTGTCAATGTGCTAATGGATGTCAACCTCTTCAGGATGGCTCCTCCAACGCGCACGACTCCGAATCCTGATCCGCCACCACCACCTCCACCTCCGGAGGCATGGCAAGCTGTGATGGCCGCTACCAATGCAAACACGCAGCTGATCATGCAACTTCTTCAAGAGCGCAACCAAGGGAACCAGGGCCATGGCAACAATCAGAATCAGTTTGCTACACTCAACCAGTTCCTTGCTAACCAGCCAAAGACCTTCAGCAATTGTGTTGAGGCAACAGACGCTGATGATTGGCTCGTGGACATATGCAAGCATTTCGAGTGCAGTAACGTCAGGCCTGAGGACTTTGTCAAGTTCGCTTCCTTCCAACTCAAAGACCAAGCTGCAGAATGGTTTCAGCAGTACAAAGATTCCAGAGGAGGCCGTGTGATTACCTGGGATGAATTCCGTCAAGACTTCAAAGCTCATCATATTCCTCAGAGTGTGGTTGAAAGCAAGCGTGAGGAATTCCGCAACCTGAAGCAAGGCTCTATGTCTGTTTACGAGTACAACAAGATGTTTCAGAAGCTCGCCCGTTTTGCTAAGCAAGACGTCCCTGACGAGAAGAGCATGATATACCAGTTCAGGGGTGGTCTCAGAGAAGAAATCCAGCTAGCTCTTGTCCTCTTTGAGCCCAAGAGGTACGATGAGTTTTACAACATGGCAATGAAACAAGAGACTGCTCAACTGAAGTGCGATGCTTCCAAGAAGCGAGTTAGAGATGCTACTCCTTCTTCCTCAAGTCAAGTGGCTAAGCAGCAGAAGTATTGGCTTCCTCCTCCTCCGTTCCATCAGCCTTATCAGCAGAAGAGCAAAGGTGGCAGTGGATCTTCCCACCCACCCAACCCTGGCTTTCAGAACAAGAATTCGTCTCAAACTCCAAGATCAAGTGCTCCGTATCACCGTCCGCTCTCGGAGGTCACGTGCAACAAGTGCCAACAGAAGGGTCACTATGCCAACAAATGCTTCAATCAGAGGCATCTCCCTCCTCCTCCTCCTCCTGTGAGATCGGCAAGTACAGATGTGGTCAAGCATAACCCCAAGCACGCCAAGGTCAATTTGATGAATGCAGCTCAGGCAGAGGACTCATCAGATGTCATCATGGGTAACCTTCCTGTTAACGATGTTCCTGCAAAAGTTCTTTTTGACACTGGTGCATCGCATTGCTTCATTTCTAAACCTTTTGCATCAAAGTATGAGTGCGATTATCAGCATTTGCAAAGATCTTTGCAAATCATGTCACCGGGCAAGCAAATGACAACTAATATCTGCGTCCTGGATGTTACTATCATGTTGGGCGACTACAAATTTCTAGTTTCTCCTATTGTTCTGGGTGACTTGGATATTGATCTTATTCTTGGAATGGATTGGCTTTCTAAGCACAAGGCTCATCTTGATTGTGCTGCCAGGCAGATTCAATTGACTCATTCGTCTGAGGATGTAATTGTCTTTGCCGCTCGTGATGATACCATGCGTCTGTTTCCTCCCAATGAGAAGGGTGAACTAGATGCCATCTCTCAAATTCCAGTCGTTTGTGAATATCAAGACGTCTTTCCAGAAGAGCTTCCAGGAATGCCTCCGCACCGGCCAGTTGAATTCGTCATCAATCTTGATCCTGGCACGGAACCTGTTTGCAAATGTCCTTACAAGCTTGGACCTGAAGAGTTGAAGGAGCTGAAGAAGCAACTCGATGTTCAAGAGCGAATGGGTCTCATCCGACCTAGTTCTTCTCCGTGGGGTTGTGGAGTTCTTTTTGTGAAGAAGAAGGATGGAACAGACCGACTCTGTGTTGACTATCGTCCATTGAACAAGAAGACTATAAAGAACAAGTACCCACTTCCCAACATCAATGATCTGTTTGAACAACTCAAAGGTGCTCAAGTATTCTCCAAGCTTGATCTCCGTATGGGCTATCACCAGATTCGAATTCGTGAGCAAGATATTCCCAAGACGGCTTTCAGAACAAGCTATGGTTCATATGAATACACTGTCATGTCTTTTGGCCTGGTCAATGCTCCTCCGACATTCTCTCGCATGATGAACTTCATCTTCAATCCCTACACAGATGACTTCGTCTTGGTCTACCTCGATGACAGTTTGGTCTTTTCCAAGAACAAGGAAGATCATGCCAAGCACTTGCATTTGGTGCTGGATAAGCTCAGAGAACATCAGTTCTACGCCAAGTTCTCAAAGTGCGAGTTTTGGCTCGATGAGGTTCTCTATCTTGGGCATATCATCTCTGCCAAGGGCATAGCGGTGAATCCTGAGAAGGTGTCTGCAATTGTGAATTGGGAACCACCTCAGAACGTGAAGCAACTCCGCAGCTTCCTTGGTCTCGCAAGCTATTGTCGAAGGTTCGTTGAGAACTTTTCAAAGATCGCGAAGCCTCTTTCCAAACCTTCTCCAGAAGCACGTCAAGTACGTTTGGTCTCCGGAATGTGACATCGCTTTCAACACCCTGAAAGAGAAATTAGTCACTGCTCCAGTTCTGACTCCTCCTGATGAATCCAAACCGTTCGAGGTCTTCTGTGATGCCTCTCTTCAAGGTCTTGGTGCAGTGTTGATGCAAGAGAAGAAAGTTGTGGCTTATACCTCTCGCCAGTTGAAGCCCAACGAGAAGAACTACCCCACTCATGACCTCGAGTTGGCGGCAGTTGTGCATGCTCTTTTGACTTGGAGACATCTCTTATTGGGAAGAAAAGTGGACATCTTCACTGACCACAAGAGTCTCAAGTACATCTTCACTCAGCCTAATCTCAACCTCAGGCAGACTCGTTGGGTCGAAATGATTCAAGAGTATAATCCGAGCATTGAATATACTCCAGGCAAGGCCAATGTAATTGTTGACGCATTGAGCAGGAAGGCTTACTGCAACAGTCTGATTCTCAAGCCTTACCAACCCGAGCTTTGTGAAGCTTTCCGCAAACTCAATCTGCAAGTTGTTCCTCAAGGTTTCCTCGCCAACCTTCAAGTCTCTCCTACTTTGGAAGATCAGATTCGCGAGGCTCAACTTCTTGATGCTATGGTGAAGAAGGTGAAGATTGGGATTGCCAAGAGTCAATCCAAGTACAAGTGCTATCGCCTTGATGACAAGGATACTCTCTTCTTCGAGGATCGCATTGTTGTGCCTAAAGGTGACCTTCGTAAAGTCATTATGAATGAGGCTCACAATTCACTCCTCTCCATCCACCCTGGGAGTACGAAGATGTACCAGGACCTCAAGCAGGCGTATTGGTGGACTCGAATGAAGCGCGAGATTGCTCAGTTCGTGAATGAATGTGATGTCTGCAGAAGAGTGAAGGCAGAACACCAACGACCAGCTGGTCTCCTCCAACCTCTTGCCATTCCAGAATGGAAGTTTGACCACATTGAGATGGACTTCGTGAAGGGATTTGCAAAGTCCAAGCGTGGCAATGATGCTATATTCGTTGTCATCAACAAACTCACTAAAGTGGCTCACTTTCTGCCTATCAAAGAGTCTATCACTACAGCTCAATTGGCGGAGCTGTATACCTCTCGGATTGTCTCTCTGCACGGCATTCCGCAGTTGATCTCTTCAGACCATGGCAGCATCTTTACCTCCAAGTTTTGGAATTCCTTTCAAAAGGCCATGGGCACCAACATCCGTTTCAGCACAGCTTTTCATCCTCAAACTAGCGGTCAAGTCGAGCGTGTCAATCAGATTCTCGAAGATATGCTCAGGGCTTGCGTTATCTCTTTCAGTATGAAGTGGGAAGATTGTCTTTCATATGCCGAGTTCTCCTACAACAACAGCTTTCAAGCGAGTTCAGGCAAGGCCCCATTTGAAATTCTCTATGGCAGGAAGTGTCGTACTCCTCTTAACTGGTCAGAGACCGGTGAACATCAACTTCTTGGAAATGACTTGATCACAGAGGCAGAGGATATGTGCAAAGTCATTCGTGATAACCTCAAAGCAGCGCAATCGCGCCAGAAGAGCTTCTATGATAGTAAGCATCGTGATTTGGCTTTTGAGATCAGAGACCATGTGTACCTTCGCGTCTCTCCAATGAAAGGTACTTGTTGCTTCGGTTCAAAGGGAAGCTTGCCCCTAGATACGTGGGCCCTTTCAAGATCGTCAGCAAGAGAGGCGATCTCGCCTATCAACTCGAGCTTCCCTCCAACTTTGCAAATGTGCACGACGTGTTCCACGTCTCTCAGCTCCGCAAGTGCTTCAAGACCCCTGACCGCACCATCAACTTCGAAGACATTGATCTCCAAGAAGACCTTTCTTATCGTGAGCACCCCGTTGCTATTCTTGGAGAAACTGAGCGCAAGACTCGCAATAAGTCAATCAAATTCCTCAAAGTCAAGTGGTCACATCATTCCGACCGTGAAGCCACCTGGGAACGTGAGGATCACCTCCGTTCTGAGTACCCGGCGTTTTTCCGGTCCTAGATCTCGAGATGAGATCCTTTCGTAGTGGTGGAGTGTTGTAACACCCCGGATGTAATTCATCTTACCTGTACTCCAACTCTTGCCGTTTCCAGCCTAAGTTATTCTATTTTCCTCGGTGTCGGCTTTTTGTATCCATGTGTTGTTGCCTTGTCATGCATCTCATATCATGTCATCATGTGCATTGCATTTGCATACGTGTTCGTCTCATGCATCCGAGCATTTTCCCCGTTGTCCGTTTTGCATTCTGGCGCTCCTATCTCCTCCGGTGCTCCTTTCTACCTCTTTTCGTGTGTGGGGGTTAAACATTTCCGGATTGGACCGAGACTTGCCATGCGGCCTTGGTTTACTACCGGTAGACCACCTGTCAAGTTTCGTGCCATTTGGACTTTGTTTGATACTCCAACGGTTAACCGAGGGACCGAGAAGGCCTCGTTTGTGTTGCAGCCCAACACCCTTCCAATTTGGCCCAAACCCCACCTAAACCCTCTCCATCATCTAGAGCGTTCGATCATGATCGCGTGGCTGAAAACCGTGCTCAATTTGGGGCCCCCTAGCTCCTCCTACCTATAAAACTAGACCTCCCCCCGAAATTTCAGGTCAAAACACCCCTAACCCTAGCTTCTTCCTCCTCCCGCCGCCGGACGCGTCCGGATCGGACCGGACACGTCTGCCCGCTGCCGCCCGCGCCAATCGGAATCCGCCACGTGTCGCCGCTGACCCCCACCGCCGCCGAAGCTCGCCGGGTCCGAGGCCGGCCCTCCTCGCCGCGCACCCGGGTCGCGCCCCCCGCGCCCGACGCCGCCTCTGTCTTCCTCCTCCCGCCGACCGCCGCCCCCTCGCCGGCCGTCGCGCGTCACGCTGCCGGCGAGCCGCGCCGCCACCGGGGCCTCCCCGCGCCGGCGCCTCCTCGCCGCCCGGCCTCCCCTACCTTGCCGTCACGCCGTCCCGGGCCGGATTCGGGCGGATCCGCCTCTCCCACGCCTCCCCGCCGCCGTGCCAAGCTCGCTGGAGCCGGTTCAAGCTCGCTGGAGCACCTCGAGCCGCGTGCATTGCTACAGTGTCCAGATCCAGATCCAAAAAACCCTAGCGGTTGACTTTTTCATCCTCGAACCTTATTTTTGTTGAAAACTTTGGCATGTCGTAACTTTTCCTCTGTAGCTCCGATTTGCGTGTGTAGCATATCAAAATGTTCGTCTCAACGAGTACATCATTTCATCTCATTGAATCATTTTCATTTGAGCTCATATTTATGCCCTAAATGCTGTTGGAAGAGGGCTATGTGATAAATTTGCCAGATCTGTTTCATCAAATAGATATTTGTCATATTTTGCCATGATTAATGTGCGCATGATATGCTCCTGAGCTCTACAGGTGTTTTGTTATATGCCATGCCATCTTTACAGAGGTGCTTACCATGTATTTTTGTGATATGTGTGATGACTAACACAAGCTTGCAATGTAGTGTAATCGGTAATGCTGATTTCAGGGACATAGAATTTCACTAAGTCCTTGTCCTGATTTTGTCGTTATGCCATATGTTCAAGTTATGCCACATGCCTACTCATTAACTGATTTGCATGCTCCAGTTTTTCACAAAGTCTGAAATCTGTTTATGTTTTTGCCATGTTCACATGCTTGCAATTGTATTTTCTGATCCCTTTTGTCTCAAGGTCACTAAGGGACTTTTGTTAAGTGCTTTGAGTAGCTTCATTCCATGCCTTTCTTTGCCATGTTAAATTCATGTAGCATGTAGTTTTCATGATCTAAATTGTGCTTCCTGATGTTAAATCCAGACTTGTGTTAATTTCACTAAGTCTGAAACCTGTTATCATTTGCATTTTTGCCATGCTTGTTTGAACCTATTAATGGACGAATTAGCCGTAGCTCACTGTTCATCTTTTGTCAAGCATTATGAGTGGATCCCTGCCATGTATTTTGTTGTCATGTTTGAGTGTTGTAGCATACTTATCTTGATGCATTTAGATGGCTACTTGCTGATTATAGCAGACCGGTGCCATATTTGTTTTTCTTGCCATTTCCAAACCGTGCAGTCGATTCCGGTGATCTTTATATCGATTTTAACCGAAATCACCTCACATTTCTAGTGGCACTCTTGGATTTCCAAGTTGAGGCAAGGTTCTATTATTCCTTGTCAAATCTTGCATATGCACCACATATCGCATCCCGCATAGCATACCATGTTTGCATCATGTTGTTTGAGCATTGCACGTGGTTGATTTTGTTCGTTTTTCTTGTTTGTATTGTTTGGGTAGAGCCGGGAGATGAGTTCGCGAACAAGGAGCCCGTTGAGTTTGCTTACGAGGATCAAGTCAACTCTGACAACTTTGCAGGCAAGATGATCATACCCTTGAAATCACTTCTATCTTTGCTTGCTAGATGCTCGCTCTTTTGCTATGCCTATGCTACGATACCTACCACTTGCTTATCATGCCTCCCAAATTGCCATGTTAAACCTCTAACCCACCATGTCCTAGCAAACCATTGATTGGCTATGTTACCACTTTGCTCAGCCCCTCTTATAGTGTTGCTAGTTGCAGGTGAAGATTGGAGATCGTTCCTTGTTGGAACATTGTTTATTGTTGGGATATCACCATATTATCTTGTTATTTTAATGCACCAATATAGTTGGTAAAGGGTGGAAGGCTCGTCCTTTTGCCTAGTGTTTTGTTCCACTCTTGCCGCCCTAGTTTCTGTCATATCGGTGTTATGTTCCCGGATTTTGCGTTCCTTACGCGATTGGGTTATAATGGGAACCCCTTGACAGTTCGCCTTGAATGAAACTCCTCCAGCAATGCCCAACCTTGGTTTTACCATTTTCCACCTAGCCTATTTTTCCCTTGGGTTTCCGGAGCCCAAGGGTCATCTTTATTTAAACCCCCGGGCCAGTGCTCCCTTGAGTGTTGGTCCAAACTAGAGCCCTGTGCAGCGCCCCCTCGGGGAAACTCGAGGTTTGGTTTTAGTTGTATGGAGCACTCATCTGAGTGTGCCCTGAGAACGAGATATGT
Organism: Triticum aestivum; assembly: GCF_018294505.1. NCBI lineage: Eukaryota > Viridiplantae > Streptophyta > Magnoliopsida > Poales > Poaceae > Triticum > Triticum aestivum. The sequence continues at coordinate 243,410,976 of NC_057800.1, forward strand.
GCAGCTCCTATCGGGATTTGTCGGCACATTCGGGCGGTGTTGCTGGACTTGTTTTACCATTGTCGAGGATGTCTTGTAACCGGGATGTCGAGTCTGATCGGGTCTTCCCGCTAGAAGGAATATCCTTCGTTGACCATGAGAGCTTGTGATGGGCTAAGTTGGGACTCCCCTACAGGGATTTGAACTTTCGAAAGCCGTGCCCGTGGTTATGGGCAGATGGGAATTTGTTAATGTCCGGTTGTAGATAACATGAAACTTAACTTAATTAAAATGAATCAACCGCGTGTGTTACCGTGATGGTCTCTTCTCGGCGGAGTCCGGGAAGTGAACACGGTGTTGGAGTAATGCTTGACGTAGGTTGTTCTAGGATCACTTCTTGATCATTAGTTGTTCGTCCGTGCTTTGCTTTCTCTTCTCGCTCTCTTTTGCGAATAGGTTAGCCACCATATATGCTAGTCGCTTGCTGCAGATCCACATCATACATTTGCCTTACATATAAGCTTAAATAGTCTTGATCGCGAGGGTGCGAGATTGCTGAGTCCCCGTGACTCACAGTTTACTTCCACAACCAGATGTAGGGACCGATGATACTGTTCCAGATGATGCGCTTGAGCTCAAGTGGGAGTTCGATGAAGACTCTCGCCGTAACTATGTGTCTTTCCCAGATAATCAGTAGTGGTGCCCAGTTGGGGCGATCGGGGACCGTGTCACATGTTGGGTTGATCTTTATTTTGGTACCATAGTCGGACCACGAGTGTATTGAATGATTGTAATGTTATTCATGAATTTGTGTGACGTGGCGAGTGTAAGCCAACTATGTACCTTTTCCCTTTTATCTATTTACATGGGTTGTTGTGAAGATTACCTTACTTGCGACATTGCTTTCAATGCGGTTATGCCTCTAAGTCATGCTTCGACACGTAGGAGATATAGCCGCATCGAGGGCGTTACACCCACAAAGACTACCTTTAAAGGAGTCATACCGGGCGTAGAGGCCCGCTGTACGGGATCAATCACACTAGAGGTTGTCTTAGGATCTCCAGACAACTTCCGAAGTGAGGAGTTAATCTTCGACATCGTCCCCTTTTGCAGCGGCTACCACGCACTGCTCGGACGAACCGCATTTGCTCGATTCAACGCGGTGCCACACTACGCTTATCTCAAGCTCAAGATGACCGGACCACACGGCATCATAACAGTTAATGGAAACACCGAATGCTCCCTCCGCACCAAGGAGCACACCGTTGCCTTAGCGGCAGAGGTATAGGGCGGCCTTTTCAAGCAGAACCTCAATTCAGCGGCCGATCCCCCGGACAATGTCAAGAGAATCTGAACCATTCTGCAGCAGGATAGCTCGGCTCGTCAAGAGCTCGACTAGCAATTTGGCCTCCGTCCTAATCCTGACCAAATGGCGGCAATTGTACTGCGCGTACATAATTACGCACTAAAAGTACCATGGACACGGATGGAGGCACGACCGACATGTGATCCGCAATACAACTCGACCATGCCGGACTCACATACTTTCACTATTTCCCCTTTTTTTTTCTTATTTTTCCCTTTTTCACAGGTCTTTCCTGGCGGCTTAACCATCGATTCTTTTCGAAGGTTATAAACACCAAGGCGACAAGAAGCATGGATGTACTGAGGAATCTTTAGGTGGTTTCTTTAACGATCCCTTTACCTGTTTTCAGGACCCACACGCAGTTCTCCCTTGGTTAAGGCATAGTAAATAGCCTTCTGCTTATTGCATTACTTGTATAAATGTGCTTTAATGCACCAATGAAATTATAATAGAAACAGTTTGCGGCCCAAATTTTATGGCTCTAGCTTATCACTTGTTCTTCTTTTTCTTCCTTTTTGTCTTTTCTTTTCTGGTAAACTCTAGCAGATAACACCCGTACACTCTGGTGCGTTTCAACTTGCCAGGGGCTTCATAACGCCCCACAACATGACAACAAAAGTCCGAACACTTTTACAGTACAGTTCGGCACCCCGAATTTAGCACTATATGCATTGGCTCTGAATCATGTCTTTGGTCAATACTTGGGTTGCCCGGCTCCTGTGCTTACTACCTTACGTTCCGTTGTATCAGCTAGGATAGTAAAGGGAGAACTACTGCGATTGTGCCCTGGTTTACCCAAGTGAGCACCTCAGTAGAGAAAGCCGAAAACTGAGTGTCATGATGCGGCGAGAGCCGGTCAGCTCTTCGGAGGTCTCAAATCCTTAGAGATTTTTTCTGCATTATGCGAGGGATTGGTACTTACCCGATCAAGTGTTTACAGCATCCTAGTCTGGATACTAGGGGATGCGCCTATATTTCTACTGTCAAACTCCTATGGCTAAGTGAGGGTGCTAAAGCCGCATAGTCTGATTGCCTGGTTCATCGCGCTAAACACCTCCTTAAAAGGACCAAACAATTGGATCAAGAGTGTTTAGATTACAACCTGAACACCCCCGTATTTCCTACGTGGGGGCAGAAGCCAACGACTGGCCAACTCTCAGATTTCACATAACACGGCTGCACAGGAGGAGAATTTTTTTTAACAAAACATTATATTACATAACAATTTTGTTTCATCATACAAGGCAAAGACAACATGAATGTATTCATTCAAAAATAATGTCTTGCATACATTGCGTTGCTACAATGCGAGACCCCTCCAGGACATCTGCAAAATACCGCTCGGGCGTGCGGTGCTCCTTGCCCTCTGGTGGCCCCTCGATCGTTAGCTTGACGGCGTCCATCTTCGCCCTCCCCACCTTGACGCGGGCAAAGGCCATGCGCGCACCTTCAATGTAGGCCGATCACTTGACGACGTCCAGCCAAGGACAGGCGTTCACCAGCCGCTTCACAAGCCCGAAGTAGCTGTCGGGCATAGCTTCGGCAGGCCACAGCCGGATTATCAAATCCTTCATGGCCAGTTCGTCCACCCTATGCAACTCAACCAGCTGTTTTAGCTAATCGGTGAAGGGCACGGGATGCTCTGGCGCAAGGTATTGCGACCAGAACATTTTCTCTGTTGAGCTCCCTTCTTCGGCTCGGAAGAACTCCGCGGTGTCGGACACACTGCACGGCAGATCTGCAAATGCCCCTAGAGAACTCTGAATCTGGGTTAGTAAGAAATACGTCTTCTTCACATACTTGTTGTGCATACTAAACGCCTTACCCACCGCAATCTTCTTGGCCTCCTGGATCTCCTGGAGGGCTCCCTGGGCTTCCACCCAGGCCGCTTCCGTGCTTTGGCAAGCCTTTGAGAGTTTGGCCTCTCGAGCCGAAACATCACCCTCCAAGGCCTCATACTTCTTCACAGCATCTTGGAGCTCTTGCTGGACCTCGTTCAGCCTGGCCTTAAGCTTCTTACGAGCGGCCTGCTCCTTGACAGCTTTCCCCTCGGCTTCGGCCAGGGCCTTTTTAAGGGCCTCGACCTCGGTCGTCACTCCTACACATATCATGACACTATGATCAATATACGTCATTTATTCTTTCCGACTACATAGCAAGTCACTACATACCTTGCTGGTCTTCCAGCCGCTTCCTCACCTGGTCGAGCTCCTCTTCGGCCCACTCCAGTCTCTGCTTTAGTCCGGAGACTTCGGCAGTGTGAGAGGTCGCGGCCAGCAGCGACGCCTGCTTATTCACATCAGTCACAGTTTGGTTAGTTTCCTGTGAAATTTAATTGATCCTTTGTTCGGCTTTTCTTTTCAAACATCGTATAGTGTCTCAGGGGCTACTGTCTATATTGGGATTTTCTCGGTTAACGCTACTTACCTCAAAACCTGTCAGCAGGCTTCGGTTAGTCCGCTCTTGACGGATTGAACCTTCTCAATCACCGTACCCATAAGGATACGGTGTTCTTCCACAATGGAAGTGCCCCGTAGTGCTTCCAATAGATTATCTGGCGCCTCTGGGTGGACAGAGGTCGCCGGCGGGACGGGCATGCCTCCTTCTCTTGAAGGAGGCTGCTTGTCGGACTCCGAGGCCATATGGGTCTCCGGATCCGTGCTTAGATGGGGGCCAAACTGAGCATGGCCCCCATCGTCAGTCTCCATGGGGGTCTGTTCCCCCATGTGTCCGGCGGCCGAGGTGTTGCCCTCCAGCGCCACCATGATGGCCTCCTGAGCCACTCCCTGGCCTGGGAAGGTCCTTTGGGACAGCACCTCGTCGTCTCCCTTGGCCTTGGGAAAGTAAGCGGCCGGCAGTGTCTCGCTGGCCATTGCCTTTGAATCCAACGAGCCTCTTGATGAGGATCGCTGGGAGCTGTCGTGGGCTGGACTGCAATAACATGATTAAACCATATAAAATACCATAAGGTGGAGAGGCTGAATAAATGGACGTGTGCGGGTTCTTAGTACTCACAATGCGGCCAGGGGCTTGTTCCGGGGGCATCGCTCCAGACTGTTGTCGACGTCCTACGCGGAGCTGTCCACGAGAGGGCCTTTCCCCTTCTTGGGCGCCTCCGCCTACAGATTTGTGGAGGCCGCCCTCTTCTTCCTCCCCCCATCAGGGGGAGAATCGCTCTCCTCCTCATCATCATCTCGTCATCTTTGGCGGCGGAGGAGCGGGTCTTGTGTTCGGACGTCACGTCCGAAGCGCCCTTGCGGCGGGGGCCACTCCTGACCCCCTTGGCCTTCCCCTTGGCCTTCTTCTCCGGCGTCGTATAGGGCGCTGGCACCAACATCTTTGCCAGGCATGGGATGATTGGTTCCTCGGGTAGCGGAGCCAGACACCGAATCCGCTTCGCCCTCTCCATCCATTCCTGAAGAAGCAATGATGATAAAAGTTTAGATATCCTCCTTGTAACAAGCAAGTAGAGGATGTGTTAAAGGCTTACCTCGTTGGCGAGGTGGTTAATGTCGTGCCCGCGGTCCGAGTCTGTGGCTAGCGGTGTCTCGTTGCCCTTGAAGAGCAACTTCCAGGCATCTTCATGAGTGGTTTCGAAGAGCCTCTTCAGGGTTAGGTGCTTCTTCGGAAACTCCCATAAAGGGCGACTTCGGCTTTGGCACGGGAGAATCCGGCGAACTAGCCTCACCTGGATTACATTGACGAGCTTGATATCTTTATCCACCATGCTCTGAGCACACGTCTGCAGCGCTATCATCTCATCTGACGAAGACCAATTCGGACTCTTCTCAACCCAGGAGGTGAGTCGCATTGGAGCGCCGGAGTTGAATTCGGCAGCCGCGGCCCAGGTGGCGTCGCGGGTTTCTGTGATGTAGAACCACAGTTTCTACCATTCCTTGACAGTCTCCACGAAAGTACCTTTTGGCCAGGAGACATTGGTCAGCTTTCTCACCATGGCGCCTCCGCACTCCGTGTGCTAGCCATCCACCACCTTCGGCTTCATGTTGAAGACCTTGAGCCACAGCCCGAAGTGGGGTTGGATGCGGAGGAAGGCCTCACACACAACGATGAATGCCGAGATGTTGATGAAAGATTTTGGGGCTAGATCATGGAAGTCTAGCCCGTAATAAAACATCAGCCCACGGACGAAAGGGTGGAGTGGAAACCCTAGCCCGTGGAGGAAATGAGGGATGAATACCACCCTCTCGTTGGGCTTCGGTGTGGGGACGACTTGCCCCTTGGCCGGAAGACGATGGGTGATTTCCTTCGCCAGATACCCGGCCGCCCGAAGCTCGGTAATGTCCTTCTCCTTGATGGAGGAGGCCATCCACTTGCCTTGACCACCGGACCCGGACATGGTTGAGTGCTTGCTCGAGTGGGGAAAAGATGAGAACTTGGGCGCTAGATCTCAAGAGTGGAAGGGCACAGGAAGAGAGAAGGTGTGGGAGAAGAAGGGGAATCTGTATCCCCTTATAAAGGCAGTGAATATCGAACGCCTCCCCACTCGCCCTAAAACTCGCCTATTCCCAAGGGCTATGTAAATGGCGCGGTTGGATTACCCATGCCCGTATTGATGAGAATCCCGCAATAAGGGGACATGATCTCTGCTTTGACAAGACTTGCCAATGGAAACCGCATCACGAAACACGGAACGACAAACAAAAACAATATGATAAATGACCGGACAGACGTGATGTCATCTTGCAAAAAGTTGCCAGCAGATGAGACTCGTGAAATATTATATTCTCTACAGCTGTGTGTGGTACTTGTGTTGCAGATTCGGACACATTCATTTTATCCGAAGACTATCTTGGAGTATTCGGACAGGGGAATCCGCCTTGCAATGCCGAAGACAATCTGCGCGCCGGACACCTCGTCATTGAAGCCTGGTTCAGGGGCTACTGAGGGAGTCCTGGACTAAGGGGTCCTCGGGTGTCCGATCTATTGGATATGGGCCGGACTGATGGGCTGTAAAGATACAAAGACTGAAGACTCTACCCGTGTCCGGATGGGACTCTCCTTGGCGTGGAAGGCAAGCTTGGAGACCAAATATGAAGATTCCTTTCTCTGTGACCGACCTTATGTAACCCTAGATCCCCCCGGTGTTTATATAAACTGGAGGGCTAGGTTCGTAGACAGATATCCTCATAATCATAGCTAGGCTAGACTTTTAGGGTTTAGCCATTACGATCTCGTGATAGATCAACTCTTGTAATACTCATATTCATCAAGATCAATCTAGCACGAAGTAGGGTATTACCTCCATAGAGAGGGCCCAAACCTGGGTAAACATTGTGTCCCCCGGTTCCTGTTACCATCGATCCTAGACGCACAGTTTGGGACCCCCTACCCAAGATCCTCCGGTCTTGACACCGACACCTCCCAACAAGTGCTATTGTTTAACGCCCTTAGCTATGCATTGATAATTTTAATGATGCTTACATGAAATATAGCAATTGAAACAAGAAGAAAGCATCATGTAGCATGTGAAAAACACATCTAAGTCTAACATACTTCTTATGCATAGGCATCTTATAAGCAAACAAATTATCAAGGCAAGCAAAAAGTACCATATGCAAGGAAGAAAAAATAAACAATAGCAATCTCAACATAACGAGAGGTAATTTTGTAACATGAAAATTTCTACAACCATATTTTCCTCTCTCATAATAATTACATGTAGGATCATAATCAAATTCAATAATATAGCTATCATATAAAATATTCTCAACATGATCCACATGCATGCAAAGTTGACACTCTTCCAAAATAGTGGGATTATCATCAAATAAAGTCATGACCTCTCCAAACCCACTTTTATCAAAAAAAATCATATGTTTGATCAATCTCCAAAGTAGTGGGATCATTATTACCTAAATTTGACACTCTTCCGAACAAACTTTCAATATTTTTGCAAACATTATTATCAATCTCATATTCATGATGGGGCTTAAATAAATCTTCAAGATCATAAGAAGAATCACCCCAGTCATGATCATTGCAACAAGTAGTAGACATAGCAAAATTAGCATCCCCAAGCTTAGGGTTTTGCATATCATTAACACAATTGACATCAATAGAATTTATAATAAAATAATTGCAATCATGCTTTTGATTCAAGTAACTATCAAGTATGGGTGCAATAGAAATAATCTCGTGTTTAACATAAGGAACTATAGCAAATTCATCTCCATAAATATTGGCATCATGGCCACAAGAGTAGCAAGCATCATGTTCATCAAAGGATATTTCAATCAAATCATCAGAATCATAACTATCTATAGATTCATGCATATCATTATTTTCTTCCGAAGCAATGGTCATTCTCTCAATAAATTCTTTGACATAAGCATTATGAGCATAGTTTTCATAGCAATATTTAAGTATGTCAAAATTTTCAGATTTGTAGAGAGTAATATCATACTTTTCAATCAAAGAAGCAACTTCATAAGCACCCTTAAAAGCAACAAATTCTTAAATTTGTTCGTTATCATAGTAACTATAAACACCCTTTTCATAAGAAGATAAGATTTCATTATCATTAAACTCACATAGGTAGGGAAGGTGTTTTTAGGGTTCTTAGAGCAACAAGTAAAACCATAAATTTCACAAAGATTCCAAGCATAGCATAGCAAACAATTTATTTGATTCCATAAGAGCTTCCCTTTTTCAGACAAACGGTGACGCACAAAATGAGCATGCTCATCTAAAGATTTTCCCTCAACAAAACTAGTTGGGGTTTCAGCACAAGCACATATGGATCGAAGATGATCCAGGTAGAAAACTTTGAGTGGATCCATATTAATAGATTTTTAGCAAGCAAATAGAAGGCACATGGAAACACAAGCAACATAAGATCAAACGAAAGAGGGGTGAAGAAAAGGTGAATCTTTTCAAAAATCGTTTTAGAAGTGGGGGAGAGGAAAACGAGAGGCGAATGGCAAATAATGTAATGTGAGGGATGAGAGTTTATAATGGTTACTTGGTATGTCTTGGCTTGGCGTAGATCTCCCCGGCAACGGCGCCAGAAATCCTTCCTGCTACCTCTTGAGCTTGTGTTGGTTTTTCCCTTGAAGAGGAAAGGGTGATGCAGCAAAGTAGTGTAAGTATTTCCCTCAGTTTTGAGAACCAAGGTATCAATCCAGTAGGAGACAATGCGCAAGCCACCGAATACCTACACAAACAAACACCAACCTTGCACCCAACGCAATAAAGGGGTTGTCAATCCCTTCACGGTTATTTGCAACGTGAGATCTGATAGAGATGGATAAACGGTAAAGTAATATTTTTGGTATTTTTGGTTTATGGAACGGAAAGTAAAAGATTGCAAAATAAAGTAAATAGGAAACTATAATTGTAGATCGGAAACTTATATGATGGAAAATAGACCCAGGGGCCATAGGTTTCACTAGAGGCTTCTCTCAAGATAGAAGATATTATGGTGGGTGAACAAATTGTTGTCGAGCAATTGATAGAAAAGCGCAAAGTTATGACAATATCTAAGGCAATGATCATGAATATAGGCATCACGTCTGTGTCAAGTAGACTGAAACGATTCTGCATCTACTACTATTACTCCACACATCGACCGCTATCCAGCATGCATCTAGAATATTAAGTTCATACAGAACGGAGTAACGCCTTAAGCAAGATGACATGATGTAGAGGAATTAACTCAAACAATATGATGAAAATCCCATATTTCTATCCTCGATGGCAATAATACAATACGTGTCGGTTCCCCTTCTGTCACTAGGATCAAGCACCGCAAGATTAAACCCAAAGCTAAGCACTTCTCCCATTGCAAGAAAAACCAATCTAGTTGGCCAAACCAAATTGATAGTTCGAAGAGACTTGCAAAGATATCAAATCATGCATAAAAGAATTCAGAGGAGATACAAATAATATTCATAGATAAGCTGATCATAAATCCACAATTCATCAGATCTCGGCAAACACACCGCAAATGAGTATTACATCGAATAGATCTCCAATAACATCGAGGAGAACTTTGTATTGAGAATCAAAGAGAGAGAAGAAGCCATCTAGCTACTAGCTATGGACCATAGGTCTGTGGTAAACTACTCACGCTTCATCGGAGAGGCAATGGTGTTGATGTACAAGCCCTCCGTGATCGAATCCCCCTTCGGCAGGATGCCGGAAAAGGCCCCAAGATGGGATCTCATAGGGTACAGAAGGTTGCAGTGGTGGAAAAGTGGTTTCGTGGCTCCCTTGGAAGTTTTTGGGGTATATGTGTATATATAGGAGGAAGATCTAGGTCAGGGGGTCACCAAGGGGCCCACAAGGTTGGGGGTACACCCTACCCCCCTGGGGCGCCCTCCACCCTTGTGGCCGCCTCGTGGCTCTTCTGACTTGCACTCCAAGTCTCCTAGGTGTCTTCTAGTCCAAGAAAAAATTTCGCGGAAGTTTTATTCCATTTGGTATTCCTTTTCTGCGAAACTCTAAAACAAGGAAAAAACAGAAACTGGCACTGGGCTGTAGGTTAATAGGTTAGTCCCAAAAATCATATAAAATAGCATATTAATGCATATAACACATCCAAAACAGATAATATAATATCATGGAACAATCAAAAATTATAGATACGTTGGAGATGTATCACTAACCATTTCTGTTGTTGTGCTCATGCAACTCTGATCTGAATCATGTTTGATGTTTGCGACATCGCAAACAGTTCTGTCGGGTGGTTGGTGCGACATATGCCAACGGGTGGCTTATCATTGTGGGAGCCAATAAAACATCGCCGGTGCCTGGAAACGGGATAAGGCGAAGACATGCACGCCGGCGGATCTTACCCAGCTTCAGGGCTCTCCGTGGAGATAACACCCCTACTGCTGCTCTGCGGGGTCTCCGCATGGTCACTAGATCAACAAAAAACTACAAGAGGCTCCTTGAGCTATTCGGTGAAAGGATGAAGAAGGGCAAGGCTAGCCCGTTCCTCCTCTCAGTGCGGTGTCTAAAACTACTCGAAAGAGCCTCCTCTGCATGGGTGCCCTGGGGGGTTTATATAGGCCTACCCTCAGGGGTACAATGGTAATCCGACTGGGCGCGTGCCCCAGCCGTCTGTGTCTATGCCGGCTGGCTTCTCTGCCGACCGATGGGCCCGCCGACTGGTGGACCCCACCGGCTGCCGGCCTTCTGGTCGACAGGCCGGTCCCACCGCTCGGGGGTCTTGTCGGAGGCTGGTTACTGTTGCCTCGCCTCTAGTGATGAGGGTTTCGTCGTGGTAAGCATGGCTACAGTGCCGCCGTCGGGCGGCTTATTGCTGTAGCCTCACCTCATCTTATCTCCTTAATGGGGCGCCCCCTTCGAGGTGTGAACTAGCCGGCTATTGGGAGTCGGCTACATGCCAGGCCGACTGGGGGAGGCCTGGCCGCCTTTAGGCATCTCCCTGGCTGAGAGGGCCCGCCTCCCACGGGTCGTACTGACATCTCACCGTGGGTGACGTCATGGTCACCATGGCAACAGTGCCGCGCCGGACAGGTGATGGTTGCCCCGTACGGCGCACTGTGGCCATGCGCGTCCCGGGATTCGGGGGTGGCAGGTTTCCCTGTAGCCACGCCCCGTCTCATCGCCGTTATGTGGGTGCAGACTCTGAGGGCACGATCTTGGCCGCCTGCTGGGGGGCCGGCTTCTTGGAGTCGGCCTTCTCGTGGCCGGCTTCTTGGAGCCGGCCCTCTCGTGGTTTCCTTCACGAGGATTTTAGGGCTGGGCCGCCTTCGTGCAGCCGGCCTGAGAGGTAGCCAGCTGGGGGAAGGCGGCCCTACGTCTTGGATGTTTGAAGGCTCGATCGGCCTATAATTTTTCTGAAGAGCCAGGAGGGACCGGCTAGGCTACCCGTGGTCATTTACTCCGACAGTAGTCCCCGAAGCTGGTTGGGCTCCGAGGCAAAAAAGACGAGAAGCACAGTCAGCTTCCTATCTTTGAGGAGCCAGAGACTGCGAGCCGGCTTTGATTAGGTGCGCTGTCTTCATGGAAGTTTTGAAGCTTGAAGGCGGGAACCAGTCGGCGCGAGAGTTAGGCTGCGAGCTGACCGCTCGCTGCCTGTGCGCCACGTGGCACCCTACAGCTGGAAGGGCCTGCCAGCCCACGCGCCCGACAGGACGCCGCCGAAGTCCGGGGCCCGCCACTACAGGGCCTCGGCCTGCGCATGGATCTTCTGCGGCCCGGATGGACCGCGCGCCTCCCAGCGGCGGTTACCGCATGCTGTGGAGGCGCAATAACCGCGGGGCGTGCGGGAGTGGGCGCAGTTAATCCCACGTCCCCCCACGCCCTGCCTCCTCGGCTTCGCCGCACGAGGCTATAAGTAGGGGGAGAGAAGGGGAGCGCCAAACACTCGCACGCTCGCCCTCGCTCTGCCCCTTCCTTTTTCTTCTTCCTCCTCTCCGTCGCCATAGCTACCCGCCGCTGCTCGGCTTTCCCACAAATCTTCTGGGCTCGCTGTTGCTTCATCGAGGCAGGGTCGCGCGCCTCTCCGCCGCCGCAACTTTCTTGTCGCCGCGCCGTCCCCATGGCGCTGTCGAGCTCCTGGGATGGCTCCAACGTCCATGACGACCACGTCGACTTCCTCCGCCGGACGCGGCGGCTGCCAGGCGCGGACTACGTGCGGGTCCGTGTCGCGCCGGAGAGGGAGATCTCGCCGGCACCGGAGGAGGGCGAGCGGGTAGTCTTCCGCTCGCACTGCCTGCGCGGCTTCGGCCTGCCGGCGAGCGGGTTCTTCCGCTCCTTCCTCGAGTTTTATCATCTCCAGCCGCATCACCTTACTCCAAACGCGGTGATGCTGCTGTCGGCCTTCGTCGCCCTGTGCGAGGGATTTCTCGGCATCCTCCCCACCCTCGAACTCTGGGGGGAATTCTTCCAGTGCAAGCTCGGAACTGTCGTCACGGGCGTGCCCACCCCATGCGACACCTTCATCGCCATGTGGAGGACGAGCGACAGCAATCCGTTTCCGCCCATCCCGCTGATCTAGTCGGTGAAGCTTTGGCAGAAATCTTACTTCTACGTGAAGAACATCGCTCCGCAAGGCGACTTTGTCAATCTGCCGGCTTACGTAGCCGGCCCGCCGGCTGGGAGGCAGCCCTCATGGTCCTTCCGGGCCAGGTTGCTGTCTCAGGGTGGGGCCGCCTCTGTTGCACGGCTCCGGGTGATGATCCAGTCGGAGGCTCTGACTGGGGCCGACCTGGTGGCCGCCTTCGTGGAGCGCCGGGTGCTCCCGCTCCAGGGCCGACCTCACATGATTTGTCAGATGAGCGGCCGCTTCGACCCATGCCGGCTAAGCACCAAGGAGATGCCTCACGCCGAGGTGTCTTACATGGTGAACTATATTGCCAACTGCAAGCTCACCGAAGAGTGGCAGTACGGCAAGGAGCCGTCCTCTCGCGCCAATCCTCCGCCTATGGTAAGTTCCTCTTCCTTTCTTATTTTCTTGTCGTCGGGCTCATGATGGCCGACTCCTGACTAGTCGGCTTGTTTTTGGCAGAATCCCATGCTTCCGCCGGCCATCGGGGCTGCAGGGGTGGAACGCCAGTTCCTCCCCGACCGCACGATGGACGACGTTGACGACCCGGACCTGGGGGCGGCCGCCATGGAAGATGACGTCGCAGGGGAAGGCGGCGAGGCAGGCGGCTCTGGGCTCGGGGCCGGCTTGGAGGACTGGCCGGATGATGACGAGGCCGAAGTCATTCCGCGCCGCCGACCGGCGCCCGATCATCAAGGCGCGGGCCCATCTACCGCGCCGGCTGCTCATGGTGGCGCGCTGAAACGCCGGGCCGCGTCGACCCACTTCGGCAGTCGGCCCAAGAAGCCCAAGAGTACCGCGGCGGCGACCAAGCGGGACGAAGCGCCGCGAAGGCGGCCCGCTTCCGCAAGGTGGTGAAGCAGCCGCAGGCGGTTTCAGCGTAAGTGTCGTTTTTCTTACGCCTTTCTTTTTCTTATTCGGTTGATATTCTTCTAAGCCTTCTTCTTGACTTATCAAAATAGGGCCCCACTTTCTCTCGAACGGGCCCCTGCCGCCTCCATAGTCGAACCCGCGGGAGGGTCCTCAAGCTCCCGCCGTGTGGATCCCCGCGCCGATCTCCTAGAGGCGACGGAGCGAAACGCGCGGGAGGCGCGGGAGGAGCGGGAGGCGGAGGAGCGGAGGGCGGCTCGGGAGGCGGAGGAGAAGTCGGCGGAAGCACGAGCCGGCGCGGCTGCCAAGGCCCAGGCGGAGGCCCTGCAGAACCAGCCTCTGCAGCTCGTCATCCCCCTCCGCGCCGCGGCTCCCGACATCCTAGTGCCCCCGACGGAGGAGGCCGGCCGCGGCCAGCCGGTGATGGAGAGGGAGGCGGCATCATCGCCGCCGCCTGGAACGGGCCAAGGAGGCCGGCCCGATGCGCCGCTCGTGGAGCTGGCTGGAGGCGAGCCGACTGTGGGGGCGATCTTGTGGTCTCATCACCGTCTTGTCGGCGCGCGGGGAAGGCGACTTCGGCGCCGGATCCGCAAAAAACTGCGGGCGCCAACTCGTCGGCCCAGGACCTGGAAGCGGCCAGCGATAGCTCGTCCGGGTGGACGCCGGGCGGCGGGACGGCCGTGCTGAACGTGGCGGCGCAGGACGTCCGGAACCGGCTTCAGGCCCAAGCTACCGCGCTGAAGCAGTATACTCAAGAATTTCTCATGACGCGCACGGTGATCCGGGTGAGTCCTCCCGCTTTTCGTTGATTGCTCCTGATTTCTTCCATGGGGGCGCGTCAGCGCACCCACTGGGTGTAGTCCCGAGTTCCGAGTCGGCTGCTGAGCAGGCGGCTTGGAACTTCTTGGTAGACTTCGATTGCCGTCTTGTTCTTACTCGTATCTCTTATCTTATCTGCAGGAGTATCATAACCTCCGCGCAGCTGCCTTCAACTCCCAGGCCCAGGAGTTGAATCAGAAAGCCACCGATCTGAACGAGAGCCGGAGTAAGTGCTTCATTTTTTGTCTCAAGTGGGGGCGCGTCAGCGCACCCACTGGGTGTAGTCCCCGAGATTCGGGCCGACTGCTGAGCAGTCGGGTCGGATCTTTTCCTGGCGACTTATTTCTTCATATCTGCAGGGGCCAATGCTGACTTGAGGAGCCAGCTAAGCGAAGCCCAGACCGCCCTTCGTGCCAAGGAGGCCGAGTGCGCCGCCCTGGTTCAGGAGCGCGATCGCCTGGCCAAAAAACTGGCCGACCAGGAAGATAGGCACAAGGCGGCGCAGGACAGCAAGGCCGCCCTCAAAGCCGAATATGAAACCGAGGTGGCGAACTGGGCCGAGGCAAGGTAGGCGTTGAGCCAAGGCTACAGCCGGGTGGAAGACTTAATCGACGGTAGGCCGCCTTCTTCTTTGTTTCTTTGCCTGCCTCCTGCTGTCTGACTTGTCTTTGGATTTTGTGCTGCTGCTTTCTTCTTTGTGCAGATTACTTTCCCGGCTACTCTGTTGCCGCTACCCAAGCCATCGAGGCCCACCGCGACACGCGACGGCAGGCACGGGTCGAGATCGCGCCAGGCACTAGCCGGTCACTTGAGGAGCAGCTTCTGGCGATTCAAGCTCGCCTGCAGCCGGCTCACCGCCTGCTCCGCCGGCTTCAGCACGCGCGGGGCACAAGTGCTGGCCGCCTTGTGTCCTAGCGAGGTGATTCCGCGCACCCCAAGTCGGACTGCCGACTGGCTGGAGGTTGCAGTCGGCCGCTTCGAGGCTTGGAAGGCATCAGCGGCCCGGTTCGGTGCTGGGCGGGCGCTAGAGTTCGTCCGATCTTGGTATCCTGGGCTGAACTTGGACCAGCTGAGCACCTGGCGGCAAGAGGCCGACGAGGAGCTAGAGGCGGTGCGGCCGGCTATCATCCAGCGTGCCTCGGCGATCGCCGAGTACACCGACACCAGTGCCTTTGCCCCTGAGGTGGATGATACCGGCGTCGCTCAGCCGGAGGAGTGGTTCGGGCTGAACCCGACAGAAGGTGAGGACTCGGCGGAGGAGATTGCTTCCAGCGATGAGGGCAAAGGGGAAGAGGGAGAGGAAGGTGAAGACGTGCCAGACATCAAAGCGACCAGCCGGCCTCAGCCTGATCGTGCCTCCAGCAACGAGGCGCACGCAAGCACGCCGCCTGCAAGAGGTGATGATCATGCCGAGGCTCGCCAGCCGGCCACTCCTCCAGCCGGCACTGCCGTCTTCACCGACCTGCCCGACTCGCCCGTCGCTCCCTTGGCCTGATCCGCCGTCCTTGCTTTTCCTGCTCGTTACTCTTTTGAACAACTTTTATTAAATTTGCACAGTTCCATCCACTGGGGGTGTATTCAAACTATGTTGAATGCTGGCCTTTTGAAGGCCTTTTGTGTAAATATAATCATGCATGTGTTTGGCTTCCGTTCATGTTTGCTTTTCATCTTTTTGGCTTTTTCCTTTGCCGCCTTCCCTTGGCCGCCGCCTTCCCAGCCGGACAGCTGCTCTGCAGTCTGTGGCTGGAGAAGGACTTGGTTGTTTTGGGAAGACAAGTACTCGAGCTTTCTTAGATTGCAGCAAGGTGAACGGGAAGCCGGCCAGCCGGCTGCTCTGGTAGCCGGTTGGCGGGGTCGGGAGGCCGGCTCGCGTTATATAAGTTTGTTAGTCCTTAGCCGTGTTTCGTGTGGGCATCCTTTCCTGCCCTTGGCTCTTGCCAGTCGGACAGTCAATTCTTCGAGCTGTGACTTTTGGCAAGAGGGGGCTTGGGTGCCGGCACACTACTTGTCTGACTGCAGGCAGAACTTTAGATATAACTCGAGGCGGCGAGTCCCCGGGCCGACTGGTCGAACCCGGTGTCGGACGAAAAAGGCAAATGTAGTAACATAATTGTAGGCATGATACTCATCTTTCATAGATAAAAGAGGGTAGTCCCCGAGTGCTCCTCGGGGGACCCTTTGTCTCGTACTTAGTACAAAAGGTAGCTGTACGTACTGCTTTTTAACTGTAAAATCTTCGGAGGAGATTGGCGTTCCATGGTCGTTCCGACTCCTTGCCGGAATCATCTCTCTTGCGTGCCTTCGGCTTCTGCGCGTCGAGGAGTCATTGCCGAAAGCTCTGCTGATGACGAAGGGGCCCTCCCAAGGGGCCGAGAGCTTGTGCTGGCCGGCTGTTCGTTGGATCAGCCGGAGCACAAGATCGCCCTCTTGGAAGGATCTTGGCTTGACCTTCCGGCTGTGGTAGCGGCGCAGACCCTGCTGATAGATGGCGGACCGGCTGAGGGCTAATAGCCGGCCTTCTTCCAGCAGGTCGACGCCATCTTCTCGTGCTTCCTTGGCCTCCGCCTCCGTGTACATGGTGACCCGAGGTGAGTCGAACTCGATGTCAGTTGGGATGAAAGCCTCGGCACCATATACAAGGAAGAAAGGGGTGAAGCCGGTTGACTTGTTTGGGGTAGTGCGCAAACTCCAGAGGACGGCCGGCAGCTCGTCGAGCCAACAGCCGGCCGAACGCTCCAGTGGCACGACCAGTCGGGGTTGGATGCTGGAGAGGATGAGGCCGTTTGCTCGCTCAACCTAGCCGTTTGACTGCGGGTGGGCAACGGACGCTAGGTCCAGCCGGATGCCGTGTGTTGCGCAGAAACGTGCCAGTGCTCCCTTTGCAAAATTTGTACCATTGTCGGTGATGATGCTGTGCGGTATGCCGTACCGGGTTGTGATATCTGCGATGAACGTCACGGCAGTCGGCCCATTCAGCTTCTTGATCGGCTTTGCTTCAATCCACTTGGTAAATTTGTCCACAGCGACGAGCAGATGTGTCATGCCGCCGCGTGCCGTCTTGAATGGGCCCACCATGTCCAGCCCCCAGACGGCAAAAGGCCAGGTGAGGGGGATGGTTTTGAGTGCAGAAGCCGGCAGGTGTTGCTTGGAACTGAAAACTTGGCACCCTTTGCAGTGTTTGACTAGTTCCTTGGCGTCATCTAAAGTAGTCGGCCAGAAGAATCCATGGCGGAAAGCTTTGGCAACGAGTGATCTTGAGGCCGCGTGGTGGCCGCATTCACCTTGGTGGATGTCCTTGAGGATTGCTATGCCCTTCTCTTGCTCGACGCAGCGCTAGAAGACTCCAGTGACACTGCACCTAACAAGCTCTTGGTTTACTATTGTGTATGCTCCGGCTCGACGTTGGACTTGTCTTGCCGAGATCTCGTCGGTTGGCAACTCTCTGTTTACTAAGAAGTTGAGGATGGGTTGGGCCCATGATGGAGCTGTGACTTCTTCTGCTGTCAAAACTGCTACTGTGACCAGGGCGGGTGGGCTGGGTGGTGAAGAGTTGGAGTCGGCCACCGCCTGTTGTGTCGATGCAGTCCCCGGGCCGGCTGTAGTAGCCCCCGGGCCGGGTGCAGCTATGACAGTCCCCAGGCCGCCTGTCGAAGTCCCCGAGCCGCCTGCTTGGTTCCCCAAGTCGGATCCGACTGCGTCGGGGTCAGGCGGCACGAAGATGGAATCGTATTCTGGAGACGACTTTATAGACGGCTTGAGGAGGCGGTGAAGAGAAATGCCGGCTGGTAAAGCTTGCCGGGTGGAGCCTATTCGTGCCAGGGCATCTGCCTGCACGTTGTCGGCCCGTGGTACATGAAGGAACTCGCATCCTTCAAAATATCCACTAATTTGCTGAACGAGGAAGCGGTAGCTCTCCATGTTCGCGTCCTTGGCGTCCCAGTCGCCAGATGACTGCTGGACCACCAAATCCGAGTCGCCATAGCACAGGATCCGGCGGATGCCGAGCTCTTTGGCTAGCCGGAGCCCGTGTATGAGCGCCTCGTACTCGGCCACATTGTTGGAGGTGGCAAAATGAATTTGCAATGTGTACTTGAGCTTGTCGCCCTTGGGAGAGGTGAGGACGATGCCGACTCCCAAGCCGGTGTGCATCTTGGACCCATCGAAGTGCATCCGCCAATGAGTGGAGTCGGGGGCCGGTGGCAGATACTGGGTTTCGGCCTAGTCGACGAGGAAGTCGACCAGTGCTTGGGACTTGATGGCGGTGCGGGGCTGGTAGAAGATCGTGTAGGGAGATAGCTCGATGGCCCATTTGGCCACTCGGCCAGATGCATCTCGGCTGCCTATGATCTCGGCGAGCGGGGCAGTATATACGACCGTGATGGGGTGCTCTTGAAAGTAGGGCTTGAGCTTCTTAGCGGCGAAGTACACACCATAGCACATCTTCTGGTAGTGTGGGTAGTTCTGCTTCGAGGCGGATAATACTTCGCTTAAATAATACACTGGCCTCTGGACTAGCTGAGCTCGGCCTTCTTCTGGGCGCTGGACCACGATAACCGTGCTGACGACCCGGCTAGTGGCGGCAATGTAAAGGAGCATAGGCTCTTTTTCAGTCGGCGCCGCCAAGACAGGCGGCGTGGTCAGCATCTTCTTTAGCTCGTGGAAAGCTTGGTCTGCTTGGTCGTTCCACTCGAAGTGAGTGGACTTCTTCATGAGTCGGTAGAGGGGGAGAGCTTTCTCTCCGAGCCGGCTGATGAAGCGGTTCAGGGAAGCCAAGCATCCGGTGAACTTCTGGACGTCTCGTAGCTTGGTGGGAATCTCCATTCTCTCTATGGCCTTGATCTTCATCGGTTTGCATTCGATGCCGCGTTCGGAGACCAGGAAGCCTAGACGCTGGCCGGCTGGTACTCCAAACACGCATTTCTCGGGGTTGAGCTTGATCTGGAACCGGCGCAAGTTCTCAAATGTCTCTCTGAGGTCTTCCAGCAAGGTGCCGCGCTTCTCCGTCTTCACCACAATATCGTCTACATAGACGTGGGCATTTCTGCCGAGCTGCTTGAGGAGGCATTTCTGCATGCAACGCTGAAAAGTGGCACCGGCATTTCTCAAGCCGAATGTCATAGTTAGGTAGCAGAAAGCTCTGAATGGTGTGATGAAGGCGGTCTTCACGCGGTCAGCTGGATCCAACTTTATCTGGTGGTAGCCTGAGTAAGCATCTAAGAAGCTCAACAGCTCGCATCCGGCTGTGGAGTCTATTACTTGATCAATCCTTGGCAAGGCGAAGGGATCTTTGGGGTAGGCCTTGTTGAGGCTGGTGTAGTCTATACACATGCGCCACTTGTTATTTTTCTTCAGCACGAGGACCGGGTTGGCGAGCCACTCTGGAAAGAAAACTTCCATAGTGAAGCCGGCTGCCAGAAGCCGGGCTATCTCTTCTCCTACAATCCTTCTCTTTTCTTCCGATAGTCGGCAGAGGGGCTGTTTGACTGGTTTTGCACCTTCTCGGACATGTAGCTTGTGCTCGGCAAATTCCTTCGGAACACCCGGCATGTCCTTGGGGGACCATGCAAAGATGTCCCGATTCTCACGGAGGAAATCGGTGAGCTCGCCTTCCTATTTGTTGTCCAGGTTTGCCCCGATGGTGGCAAACCTTTCTGTGTGCTCCGGGTCCAGAGGTACCTTCTTTGTTTCTTTGGCCGGCTGGAATGAACCTTGGGCATCACACTCCTTGGGGTCGGGGGACAGGGCCAGCTGCTTGCCGTCCGTGGCCATGACTCGATCCAGTACTTCTTCTCTTCAGCAATCACGAGGGACTCGACTAGCCGGCTACTAGCTGCCGCACACTCGAAGGATTTCTTGTAGTCTCCGGCTATGGTGATGATGCCCTTAGAACTTGGTATCTTCATCTTGAGGTAGGCATAGTGGGGTACAACCATGAATTTGGCCAGAGCAGGTCGGCCAAGCAACGCGTGGTAAGGGCTCTCCAGATCCACTACCTCAAACCACACTGCCTCTCGGCGGAAATGATCCTTGTTCCCGAAGAGGACGTCTATCCTGACCTTGCCGATTGGGGAGTAGGACAGGCCGGGTATGATCCCGTGGAACACAGTCCGACTAGGCATGAGCTGCTTCGTCTTGATGCCCAGCTTCTCCATGGTGTCACGGTACAGTATGTTGATGCTGCTCCCGCCATCTATCAGCACGCGGGAGAAATGGGCAACTCGCCTTTCTGTTGCGAGGGTGGCGTCCAAAACCAATGCGTAAGAGCCAGGAGACGGCATCACCTTTGGGTGATCAGTCTGGCTCCAGCTGATAGGCCTCTTTGACCAGTGCATGAACTCGGGGTTGCTGGAGGCGACTGCATTGACTTCTTGGTGCTGTCGGCGCCGGCTACGCCGATCTTCTGGTTGGCTTGTAAAGACGACGTAGGCGGCATGCTCATCGGGGAACTCGTCTTGAACAGCCCCGACTGCTGGTCGAGCGGCCGGCTGTGGAGGGGCCAGAGGCGGCTGACCAGTAGGCGGAGGCGGCGCTATCCCCTCGCCCTTGGAGATCTGCATGAGCCAGTGGCATTTCCGGGTCGTGTGGTTCGAAGGCTTCGCGCCGCTGTGGAACTTGCAGGGGGCATCAAGAGCTTGCTCGTAGGAGAAAGCCGGCTGCCAAGCCGGCCTGCTGCCTTTCTGCTTCTTGGGCGTGGGTCGCCCTTCGGTTTGTTCGTCTTCGACTGTGGCCACCTGCCGACTGGTGGAAGGCGGCATGGGAGCTTTGCGCTTGTGGTCGTTGTGGTACGGGCGTCGGCTGGAGTCTCCGGCCGGCGTCTTGGGACTCGGAGCGAGCACCTTCCCAGAGGCATCTACTCGGAGCTCGGTCTTCATTGAGGAATCGGCCATGGCGTATTTATCAGCTATGACTAGCAGCTCGTCGAGGGTAGTCGGCTCGTCGCAAAGGAGTCGGTGCTTGAGGAGGGTGCCTTCTCGGCACCCAGCGGTGAAGTACTCTATAGCTTGAACCTCGTGCACCCCTTCACAGGAATTGCGGAGCTCGGCCCAATGCGTGAGGTAGTCGCGAGTTGATTCATTGGGCCCTTGTACACACAAGGAGAGCTGTCGGGGCTTAGGAGCCTGCTTGTAGGTGCTGGTGAAGTTGCGGATGAAGGCTTCTGTGAAGTCTAGCCAGCTGTTGACATTGTAAGGCTTGAGGCTGTTGAGCCAGGTGCGCGTCGTGCCCTGGAGCATGAGGGGGACATACTTCACAGCAACACGCCTGTTGCCGTTCGCGATGCTAACTGCAGTGGAGTAGTCGATCAACCAATCTTCCGGCTTCACGGAGCCGTTGTACTTAGGCGTGTCTCTTGGGAGCAAGAAACCTTTGGGGAAGGGCTCGTCGCGGATGCGAGGGCCGAAGCAAGGCGGGCCGACATCATCTTCTTCTTCCAGAGCCAAGGATCGCGCTAGGCGGTCGATCCGGTGGCGGGCGTCATTCTCGCCGACTCCTTCGCGGCGGCCCAGTCGGCCGCTGAGAGTCAGATGCATGACAGGCGGTGGGGTAGGATATCTCTCCCCACAAGGCGGAGGAGGAGGAGGATCGCCTCGCCACTCCACAGCTCGAGGGCGGCCTTCTGCGTTACGCTCGATGGAGATTCGAGTTCGGCTGTGGCTGGCAGCCGGCTCCTTTTCTTTCCTTGCGTGGGTGTTTCCCGCAGTTGGCGTTCGGGACGTCGCACCGTGCTCTCGGCGCGGGGGAGGATTTTCGGCGCGGACACCGGCTTCATGCTGCTCTATGGCCGCGTCGATAAGCGGTTGGATGCGTCTGGTCATGTAGGGGAGCTCGTCAGGCCCCAGTCCATTCATCTCATCCGCGGCCGCCTGGGCGACGCGTAGGTTCTCGAGTGGCGTGGCATAGACTGGGCGGTCTGCTCCCAGCACGTCGGCGATAGCCGCACCGCGTTTCTTGATGATGTCGGCACGGCTCAGCCTATCGGGAGGCGGCGTGCCAAAGGCGGCGCGGTCGACTTCGCGCTGGTGAGCCTCGGTGAGGCGTCTCATGGTAGCTAGCTTCTGGCCCTCCGCAACGAGGGCGAGGCGGCGCGCCTCCAGTGCCTCGGCGTCGGCGTCGGCCAGGTTGGGGGCGGACAAGTCGTGCAGCGCCATCCGCAGGGCGTCGTGGGCGTTTTCGCCAGAGGCAGCGCCATGGCTGATGACCAGTACCTCGGTGATGGCGCTTCCACTGCTGTCGGCTCGAGGAAGAGGGTCGTTGATGATTACCACGTTGGAGGGGAAGGCGTCAAGCGATGCCGTGTCAGAGTCGACAAGCATCGGGTCGGTGGAGCCAACCGACTCCAAGTCCACGGCAAGCTCGCCGGAGACGTGGAGTTGGTCGAGGAGGCTGACGAGGTGGCTCTCGAGGCAGCCTGTGCCCGCGTCGGATGCGGGCTCGTTGGAGATGCGAGCCTCGCCAAGAAGATCGGCGAGGCAGCTCGCCGCGCAGGCGTCGAAGACGCCTTGCAGCGCGTCAGGGAAAGCGCCATCGGGCGAGCCGGGCTGGCTACGCGCGCTAGGAAGGAAGAGGGTTCCCGTCCAGAACAGGTCTCCGGACGACGGTGCACCTGGCCCCATGGTGGGCGCCAAATGTCGGGTGGTTGGTGCGACATATGCCAACGGGTGGCCTATCATTGTGGGAGCCAATAAAACATCGCCGGTGCCTGGAAACGGGATAAGGCGAAGACATGCACGCCGGCGGATCTTACCCAGCTTCAGGGCTCTCCGTGGAGATAACACCCCTACTGCTGCTCTGCGGTGTCTCCACATGGTCACTAGATCAACAAACAACTACAAGAGGCTCCTTGAGCTGTTCGGTGAAAGGATGAAGAAGGGCAAGGCTAGCCCGTTCTTCCTCTCAGTGCGGTGTCTAAAACTACTCGAAAGAGCCTCCTCTGCATGGGTGCCCTGGGGGGTTTATATAGGCCTACCCCCAGGGGTACAATGGTAATCCGGCTAGGCGCGGGCCCCAGCCGTCTGTGTTTACGCCGGCCGGCTTCTCCGCCGACCGATGGGCCCGCCGACTGGTGGACCCCGCCAGCTGCCGGCCTTCTGGTCGACAGGCCAGTCCCACCGCTCGAGGGTCTTGTCGGAGGCTGGTTACTGTTGCCTCGCCTCTGGTGACGAGGGCTTCGTCGTGGTAAGCATGGCTACAGTGCCGCCGTCGGGCGGCTTATTGATGTAGCCTCACCTCGTCTTATCTCCTTAATGGGGCGCCCCCTTCGAGGTGTGAACTAGCTGGCTATTGGGAGTCGGCTACATGCCAGGCCGACTGGGGGAGGCATGGCCGCCTTTAGGTGTCTCCCTGGCTGAGAGGGCCCGCCACCCACGGGTCGTACTGACAGCTCGCCGTGGGTAACGTCATGGTCACCATGGCAACAGTGTCGCGCCGGACAGGTGATGGTTGCCCCGTACGGCACACTGTGGCCATGCGCGTCCCGGGATTTGGGGGTGGCAGGTTTCCCTATAGCCACGCCCCATCTCATCGCCGTTATGTGGGTGCAGACTCTGAGGGCACGATCTTGGCCGCCTGCTGGGGGGAGCCAGCTTCTTGGAGTCGGCCTTCTTGCGGCCGGCTTCTTGGAGCCGGCCCTCTCGTGCTTTCCTTCTCGAGGATTTCAGGGCTGGGCCGCCTTTGTGCAGCTGGCCAGAGAAGTAGCCAGCCGGGGGAAGGCGGCCCCATGTCTTGGATGTTTGAAGGCTTGATCGGCCTATAATTTTTCTGAAGAGCCAGGGGGAGCCGGCTAGGCTACCCGTGGTCATTTACTCCGACAAGTTTGTATCATTTTTTACGATTTTCCTACACCATCATTTGCGATTAATGCATCACACACATTTTTGTTGAAGGGTCTCTGATTGTACTATCGCATTTGGACCATCCTACGGTAGTGAAAGCTGTCTCACAAATCTGAGCTATCACTTCACTAACCCTAGCTAAAGGGAGGAGGTGGTCTATATATAGTCTAGGTGAAGTGGGGGAGAGAAGGGTTACATGGCCTCTTTCTTGTGGTTGCGTTGCAGGAGCCGGATGTTCGGGGTCATGCCGAATGTCCAATCCGACTTGGGGCAATGGATGTCCGTCCAGGTGGTGACCTGAGTCAGCCTCTTCTTTGGACTCCTTTGCCCGGATAATCCTGGGAGGCGCCCGATGTTTGGGGGTTGTCCGTATGTCCGGCCACTGAAGCTCTTATGTTCCTCTTCCGCACAAGCGCCGGATGTCCGGCCCTGATCCGAATGTCCGGCCATTGTAACTTCAGCATCTCGTTTTCTTTCGTCGTCGCTTCCATGCTTCCTTCGCGGACGGTGTAGTTGTTTCTCGGTGTTGGAAATATGCCCTAGAGGCAATAATAAAAGCATTATTATTATATTTCCTTGTTCATGATAATTGTCTTTATTCATGCTATAATTGTGTTATCCGGAAATCGTAATACATGTGTGAATAACAGACACCAACATGTCCCTAGTGAGCCTCTAGTTGACTAGCTCGTTGATCAACAGATAGTCATGGTTTCCTAACTATGGACACTGGATGTCATTGATAATGAGATCACATCATTGGGAGAATGATGTGATGGACAAGACCCAATCCTAGAAATAGCACAAGATCGTATAGTTCGTTTGCTAGAGTTTTCCAATGTCAAAGTATCTTTTCCTTAGACCATGAGATCGTGTAACTCCCGGATACCGTAGGAGTTCTTTGGGTATGCCAAACGTCACAACGTAACTGGGTGACTATAAAGGTAGACTACGGGTATCTCCGAAAGTGTCTGTTGGGTGACATGGATCAAGACTGGGATTTGTCACTCCGTATGACGGAGAGGTATCACTGGGCCCACTCGGTAATGCATCATCATAATGAGCTCAGAGTGACCAAGTGTCTGGTCACGGGATCATGCATTACGGTACGAGTAAAGTGACTTGCCGGTAACGAGATTGAACGAGGTATTGGGATACCGACGACCGAATCTCGGGCAAGTAACATATCGATAGACAAAGGGAATAGCGTACGGGATTGATTAAATCCTCGACATCGTGGTTCATCCGATGAAGATCATCGTGGAGCATGCGGGAGCCAACATGGGTATCCAGATCCCGCTGTTGGTTATTGACCGGAGAGTCGTCTCGGTCATGTCTGCTTGTCTCCCGAACCCGTAGGGTCTACACACTTAAGGTTCGGTGACGCTAGGGTTATGAAGATATGTATATGCAGAAACCCGAATGTTGTTCAGAGTCCCGGATGAGATCCTGGACGTCACGAGGAGTTCCGGAATGGTCCGGAGGTAAAGAATTATATATAGGAAGTGCTATTTCGGGCATCGGGACAAGTTTCGGGGTTATCGGTATTGTACCGGGACCACCGGAAGGGTCTCGGGGGTCCACCGGGTGGGGCCACCTGTCCCGGGGGGCCACATGGGCTGTAGGGGGTGCGCCTTGGCCTAGATGGGCCAAGGGCACCAGCCCCTATAGGCCCATGCGCCTAGGGTTTCCACCATGGAAGAGTCCATGTGGTGGAAGGCACCCCTAGGTGCCTTGGGGGGGAGGGAAACCTCCCCTTGGCCGCCGCCCCCCCTAGTAGATCTCATCTACTAGGGCCGGCGCCCCCCCCCCCATGGCACCCCTATATATAGTGGGGGGAGAGGAGGGATTTTACACCAGCCCCTGGCGCCTCCATCTCCCCCCGTTACGTCTCTCCCTCGTAGTCTCGGCGAAGCCCTGCTGCTGTGACGCCCTGCATCCACCACCACGCCGTCGTGCTGCTGGATCTTCATCAACCTCTCCTTCCCCCTTGCTGGATCAAGAAGGAGGAGACGTCTCCCGTCCCGTACGTGTGTTGAACGCGGAGGTGCCGTCCGTTCGGCGCTGGTCATCGGTGATTTGAATCACGTCGAGTACGACTACATCATCACCGTTCTTTTGAACGCTTCCGTGCGCCATCTACAAAGGTATGTAGATGCATGTAATCACTCGTTGCTAGATGATCTTGGTGAAACGAGTAGGAAAATTTTTGTTTTCTGCAACGTTCCCCAACAGTGGCATCAGAGCTAGGTCTATGCGTAGTTCTTCTTGCGCGAGTAGAACACAATTTGTTGTGGGCGTAGATTTGTCAACTTTCTTGCCGTTACTAGTCCTTTCTTGCTTCAGCGGTATTGTGGGATGAAGCGGCCCGGACCAACCTTACACGTACGCTTACGTGAGACCGGTTCCACCGACTAACATGCACTAGTTGCATAAGGTGGCTGGCGGGTGTCTGTCTCTCCTACTTTAGTTGGAGCGGAATCGATGAACAGGGTCCTTATGAAGGGTAAATAGAAGTTGACAAATCACGTTGTGGCTTTAACGTAGGTAAGAAAACGTTCTTGCTAGAACCCTAATTCAGCCACGTAAAACTTGCAACAACAATTAGAGGACGTCTAACTTGTTTTTGCAGCAAGTGGTTTGTGATATGATATGGCCAAAGTTGTGATGAATGATGAATGATCTATATGTGATGTATGAGATGTTCATGCTATTGTAATAGGATTCACGACTTGCACGTCGATGAGTATGACAACCGGCAGGAGCCATAGGAGTTGTCTTTATTCTTTTTATGACCTGCGTGTCATCAAGAAACGCCATGTAAATTACTTTACTTTATTGCTAAACGCATTAGCCATAGTAGTAGAAGTAATAGTTGGCGAGCAACTTCATGGAGACACGATGATGGAGATCATGATGATGGAGATCATGGTGTCAAGCCGGTGACAAGATGATCATGGAGCCCCAAGATGGAGATCAAAGGAGCTATGTGATATTGGCCATATCATGTCACGTTTATTATTTGATTGCATGTGATGTTTATCATGTTTTGCATCTTGTTTACTTAGAACGACGGTAGTAAATAAGATGATCCCTCACAATAAATTCAAGAAGTGTTCCCCCTAACTGTGCACCGTTGCGACAGTTCGCTGTTTCAAAACACCACGTGATGATCGGGTGTTTTATTCAGACGTTCACATACAACGGGTGTAAGACAGATTTACACATGCAAACACTTAGGTTAACTTGACGAGCCTAGCATGTACAGACATAGCCTCGGAACACAGAAGACCGAAAGGTCGAGCATGAGTCGTATAGAAGATACGATCAACATGAAGATGTTCACCGACGTTGACTAGTCCGTCTCACGTGATGATCGGACACGGTCTAGTTAAACTCGGATCATGTAATACTTAGATGACTGGAGGGATGTCTAATCTAAGTGGGAGTTCATTAATAATTTGATTAGTTGAACTTAATTATCATGAACTTAGTCTAAATATTTTACAATATTAGATTAAATGGCCAACGTAGTCCTCAACTTCAACGCGTTCCTAGAGAAAACCAAGCTGAAAGACGATGGCAGCAACTATACGGACTGGGTCCGGAACCTGAGGATCATCCTCATAGCTGCCAAGAAAGATTATGTCCTACAAGCACCGCTTGGTGACGCACCCGTTCTCCCTGCAGAACAAGATGTTATGAACGCTTGGCAGGCACGTTCCGATGACTACTCCCTCGTTCAGTGCGGCATGCTTTACAGCCTAGAGCCGGGGCTCCAAAAGCGTTTTGAGAGACATGGAGCATATGAGATGTTCGAAGAGCTGAAAATGGTTTTCCAAGCTCATGCCCGGGTCGAGAGATATGAAGTTTCCGACAAATTCTTTAGCTGTAAGATGGAGGAAAACAGTTCTGTCAGTGAGCACATACTCACTATGTCTGGGTTGCATAACCGCTTGACTCAGCTGGGAGTTAATCTCCCAGATGATGCGGTCATTGACAGAATCCTCCAGTCGCTTCCACCAAGCTACAAGAGCTTTGTGATGAACTTCAATATGCAGGGGATGGAAAAGACCATTCCTGAAGTATTTGCTATGCTGAAATCAGCAGAGGTAGAAGTCAGAAGGAACATCAAGTGTTGATGGTCAATAAAACCACTAAGTTCAAGAAAGGCAAGGGTAAAAAGAACTTCAAGAAGGACGGCAAGGAGGTTGCCGCGCCCGGCAAGCAAGCTGCCGGGAAGAAGCCAAAGAATGGACCCAAGCCCGAGACTGAGTGCTTTTATTGCAAGGGAAGCGGTCACTGGAAGCGGAACTGCCCTAAGTACTTAGCGGATAAGAAGGCCGGCAAAACAAAAGGTATATGTGATATACATGTAATTGATGTGTACCTTACTAGTGCCCGTAGTAGCTCCTGGGTATTTGATACCGGTGCAGTTGCTCACATTTGTAACTCAAAGCAGGGGCTGCGGAATAAGCGGAAACTGGCAAAGGACGAGGTGACGATGCGCGTCGGGAATGGTTCCAAGGTCAATGTGGTCGCCGTCGGCACGCTACCTCTGCATCTCCCTTCGGGATTAGTTTTAAACCTTAATAATTGTTATTTAGTGCCAGCTTTGAGCATGAACATTGTATCGGGATCTCGTTTAATTCGAGATGGCTACTCTTTTAAATCTGAGAATAATGGTTGTTCCATTTTTATAAGAGATATGTTTTATGGTCATGCTCCTATGGTGAATGGTTTATTCTTTATGAATCTCGAACGTGATGCTACACATGTTCATAATGTGAGTACCAAAAGAAGTAAGGTTGATAATGATAGTCCCACATACCTGTGGCACTGCCGCCTTGGTCACATAGGTGTCAAACGCATGAAGAAGCTCCATGCTGATGGACTTTTAGAGTCTCTTGATTATGAATCATTTGACACATGCGAACCATGCCTTATGGGTAAAATGACCAAGACTCCGTTCTCAGGAACAATGGAGCGAGCAACCGACTTATTGGAAATCATACATACTGATGTGTGCGGTCCAATGAGTGTTGAGGCTCGCGGTGGCTATCGTTATGTTCTCACCCTCACTGATGATTTAAGTAGGTATGGGTATATCTACTTAATGAAACACAAGTCTGAAACCTTTGAAAAGTTCAAGGAATTTCAGAGTGAGGTTGAAAATCAACGTGACAGGAAAATCAAGTTTCTACGATCAGATCGTGGAGGAGAATACTTGAGTCACGAGTTTGGCACACACTTAAGAAAATGTGGAATAGTTTCACAACTCACGCCGCCTGGAACACCTCAGCGTAATGGTGTGTCCGAACGTCGTAATCGCACTCTATTAGATATGGTGCGATCTATGATGTCTCTTACCGATTTACCGCTGTCCTTTTGGGGCTATGCTTTAGAGACTGCCGCATTCACTTTAAATAGGGCTCCGTCGAAATCCGTTGAGACGACACCGTATGAATTATGGTTTGGGAAGAAACCTAAGCTGTCGTTTCTAAAAGTTTGGGGATGCGATGCTTATGTCAAGAAACTTCAACCTGAAAAGCTCGAACCCAAGTCGGAAAAATGCGTCTTCATAGGATACCCAAAAGAAACTATTGGGTACACCTTCTACCTCAGATCCGAAGGCAAGATCTTTGTTGCCAAGAATGGGTCCTTTCTGGAGAAAGAGTTTCTCTCGAAAGAAGTAAGTGGGAGGAAAGTAGAGCTTGATGAAGTATTACCTCTTGAACCGGAAAATGGCGCAACTCAAGAAAATGTTCCTGAGGTGCCTGCACCGACTAGAGAGGAAGTTAATGATCAAGATACTTCTGATCAAGCCCCTACTGAAATTCGAAGGTCCACAAGGACACGTTCCGCACCAGAGTGGTACGGCAACCCTGTCTTGGAAATCATGTTGTTAGACAACGGTGAACCTTCGAACTATGAAGAAGCGATGGCGGGCCCGGATTCCGACAAATGGCTAGAAGCCATGAAATCCGAGATAGGATCCATGTATGAAAACAAAGTATGGACTTTGACTGACTTGCCCGTTGAGCGGCGAGCCATAGAAAATAAATGGATCTTTAAGAGGAAGACAGACGCGGATGGTAATGTGACCATCTATAAAGCTCGGCTTGTCGCTAAGGGTTATCGACAAGTTCAAGGGGTTGACTACGATGAGACTTTCTCACCGGTAGCGAAGCTGAAGTCCGTCCGAATCATGTTAGCAATTGCCGCATTCTATGATTACGAAATATGGCAAATGGACGTCAAAACGGCATTCCTTAATGGTTTCCTTAAGGAAGAATTGTATATGATACAGCCGGAAGGTTTTGTCGATCCTAAGAATGCTGACAAAGTGTGCAAGCTCCAACGCTCGATTTATGGGCTGGTGCAAGCATCTCGGAGTTGGAACATTCGCTTTGATGAGATGATCAAAGCGTTTGGGTTTACACAGACTTATGGAGAAGCCTGCGTTTACAAGAAAGTGAGTGGGAGCTCTGTAGCATTTCTCATATTATATGTAGATGACATACTGTTGATGGGAAATGATATAGAACTCTTGGACAGCATCAAGGCCTACTTGAATAAAAGTTTTTCAATGAAGGACCTTGGAGAAGCTGCTTATATATTAGGCATCAAAATCTATAGAGATAGATCGAGACGCCTCATAGGTCTTTCACAAAGCACATACCTTGATAAGATATTGAAGAAGTTCAATATGGATCAATCCAAGAAGGGGTTCTTGCCTGTGTTACAAGGTATGAAATTGAGCTCAGCTCAATGTCCGACCACGGCAGAAGATATAGAAGAGATGAGCGTCATCCCCTATGCCTCAGCCATAGGTTCTATTATGTATGCCATGCTGTGTACCAGACCTGATGTTAACCTTGCCGTCAGTTTGGTAGGAAGGTACCAAAGTAATCCCGGCAAGGAACACTGGACAGCGGTCAAGAATATCCTGAAGTACCTGAAAAGGACTAAGGAAATGTTTCTCGTTTATGGAGGTGACGAAGAGCTCGTCGTAAAGGGTTACGTCGACGCTAGCTTCGACACAGATCTGGATGACTCTAAGTCACAAACCGGATACGTGTATATTTTGAATGGTGGGGCAGTAAGCTGGTGCAGTTGCAAGCAAAGCGTCGTGGCGGGATCTACATGTGAAGCGGAGTACATGGCAGCCTCGGAGGCAGCACATGAAGCAATATGGGTGAAGGAGTTCATCACCGACCTAGGAGTCATACCCAATGCGTCGGGGCCGATCAAGCTCTTCTGTGACAACACTGGAGCTATTGCACTTGCCAAGGAGCCCAGGTTTCACAAGAAGACAAGGCACATCAAGCGTCGCTTCAACTCCATTCGTGAAAATGTTCAAGATGGAGACATAGAGATTTGTAAAGTACATACGGACCTGAATATAGCAGATCCGTTGACTAAACCTCTCCCTAGAGCAAAACATGATCAACACCAGAATTCCATGGGTGTTCGATTCATCACAATGTAACTAGATTATTGACTCTAGTGCAAGTGGGAGACTGTTGGAAATATGCCCTAGAGGCAATAATAAAAGCATTATTATTATATTTCCTTGTTCATGATAATTGTCTTTATTCATGCTATAATTGTGTTATCCGGAAATCGTAATACATGTGTGAATAACAGACACCAACATGTCCCTAGTGAGCCTCTAGTTGACTAGCTCGTTGATCAACAGATAGTCATGGTTTCCTGACTATGGACACTGGATGTCATTGATAACGAGATCACATCATTGGGAGAATGATGTGATGGACAAGACCCAATCCTAAACATAGCACAAGATCGTATAGTTCGTTTGCTAGAGTTTTCCAATGTCAAAGTATCTTTTCCTTAGACCATGAGATCGTGTAACTCCCGGATACCGTAGGAGTGCTTTGGGTATGCCAAACGTCACAACGTAACTGGGTGACTATAAAGGTAGACTACGGGTATCTCCGAAAGTGTCTGTTGGGTGACATGGATCAAGACTGGGATTTGTCACTCCGTATGACGGAGAGGTATCACTGGGCCCACTCGGT
Source organism: Triticum aestivum (assembly GCF_018294505.1). Lineage (NCBI taxonomy): Eukaryota > Viridiplantae > Streptophyta > Magnoliopsida > Poales > Poaceae > Triticum > Triticum aestivum. The sequence continues at coordinate 243,442,923 of NC_057800.1, forward strand.
AATGCATCATCATAATGAGCTCAGAGTGACCAAGTGTCTGGTCACGGGATCATGCATTACGGTACGAGTAAAGTGACTTGCCGGTAACGAGATTGAACGAGGTATTGGGATACCGACGATCGAATCTCGGGCAAGTAACATATCGATAGACAAAGGGAATAGCGTACGGGATTGATTAAATCCTCGACATCGTGGTTCATCCGATGAGATCATCGTGGAGCATGTGGGAGCCAACATGGGTATCCAGATCCCGCTGTTGGTTATTGACCGGAGAGTCGTCTCGGTCATGTCTGCTTGTCTCCCGAACCCGTAGGGTCTACACACTTAAGGTTCGGTGACGCTAGGGTTATGAAGATATGTATATGCAGAAACCCGAATGTTGTTCGGAGTCCCGGATGAGATCCCGGACGTCACGAGGAGTTCCGGAATGGTCCGGAGGTAAAGAATTATATATAGGAAGTGCTATTTCGGGCATCGGGACAAGTTTCGGGGTTATCGGTATTGTACCGGGACCACCGGAAGGGTCCCGGGGGTCCACCGGGTGGGGCCACCTGTCCCGGGGGGGCACATGGGCTGTAGGGGGTGCGCCTTGGCCTAGATGGGCCAAGGGCACCAGCCCCTATAGGCCCATGCGCCTAGGGTTTCCACCATGGAAGAGTCCATGTGGTGGAAGGCACCCCTAGGTGCCTTGGGGGGGAGGGAAACCTCCCCTTGGCCGCCGCCCCCCCTAGTAGATCTCATCTACTAGGGCCGGCGCCCCCCCCCCCATGGCACCCCTATATATAGTGGGGGGAGAGGAGGGATTTACACCAGCCCCTGGCGCCTCCATCTCCCCCCGTTACGTCTCTCCCTCGTAGTCTCGGCGAAGCCCTGCTGCTGTGACGCCCTGCATCCACCACCACGCCGTCGTGCTGCTGGATCTTCATCAACCTCTCCTTCCCCCTTGCTGGATCAAGAAGGAGGAGACGTCTCCCGTCCCGTACGTGTGTTGAACGCGGAGGTGCCATCCGTTCGGCGCTGGTCATCGGTGATTTGAATCACGTCGAGTACGACTACATCATCACCGTTCTTTTGAACGCTTCCGTGCGCCATCTACAAAGGTATGTAGATGCATCTAATCACTCGTTGCTAGATGAACTCCTAGATGATCTTGGTGAAACGAGTAGGAAAATTTTTTTTTTCTGCAACGTTCCCCAACACTCGGTGCTTGCACTCCTCCTCATCATCAATGATTCTTCGGTAACACCTATGCATGCACATGAGAGGAGTGTCACGTAGTATACCATCCTCGAAGGGGTCAAGTGAACACGGGTATAGAAGATGATTCACTATGTATGTGAAGTAGATGATGAACGTGTCACTTGCCGAACAGACTCTTGACATCGTGATGTTCATAGGATGCTCCGTGTCATGGTACCTCAGGCGGGCGGGGGAGCAGACAAAATTTATCCTAGGAAGTGCCTCCGATCGAGTATATTTGAGAGAGTTGGGCTGCCTTTTGGGATAACTCCTTAATATTTGCTCCTCTAAACGTATAAGGGTTCGGCTAGATGCGGTTAGTTGATTATCTTGCTCCATCAAAACATTTTAAGGGGTGGGCTAGAGATGCCCTAAGACATTCAATTTGCAGATTTAGTGGGCCGAAGCACACCTTAGAATTAGGTGATCCACTGGGGTTTTTTTTGCGAAAATGATTAAGATCTATTATTAAAGTTCACCGGAATACAAAACATCTCAAACACAATAAAAATTACATCGAGATTCCGAGACCACCGAACGACCACTACCTTCAGAAGAACGAGTCGTTGCAGTGTCGATGTCGTCGCCCCCCTATTGATGACGGTTTGACCTTGTCGATAATAGCCGGGAAGTATTCATGGACGTGCTCCTAAGAACCATCGACATGGAGCCGCAATCGCCGTCATTGAGTCCTTGAATAACTCTGAAGCATCTAACACCAAATCTCGTCACACGATGAGAAACACTAACCTCACGGCCCCAAGGAGATGTCGGGGATATACACTGGAGCTTCGTCGACTATGTCCGGATGGACAAACTCGGATCGAAGCCCAAAAGACAAACTCGAAAAAGAAGTGTCACCATCTACTCGCGGAAAGATAGTCTAATGACAAGCATTGGTAATTCTCTCACCGGGCCAGCCACTAGAATCAGTCAATGAAAAAGCAAGCGCAAGTGTAGAGGGGAATTGCGCAAGTGCAGAGAGGAATTTTGCAAGCTAGGAGGAATAGAAAATCCTAACTAAGAGCGTCGCACCTGCGATGACTAAAACCCTAACCTAAATTACTAACCGAATCGAATGCACCAGGATTCCCCTTCCCGTTACCGGCCGCCGGAGCGGCGGGCAAAGGAAAGGCGAATCAACAGGCTCGCCGACAAAGCATGGACGGGAGATTTTGCCCTAGCCGCCAAAGGGATAGGGATGGGAAACAAAAACCCCAACGATGAGCATACACATTAGGGCATCCACCGATTCAGTTGCCACGCACAAATCAGAGAAGCAGTGATAAATGTTCCTCCGTTGCCTCTTGACCATGTAGTATACCCTCATATGCAGCTGGTCTCGGCATGCAAGCCAAGAAATACTCTCCATTTTTTGGGGGAATGACGGTAGCCCAAAAAAATCCAAAGAATAATTTATTTAAATCTATAAAAATATAGTAACAAATGTTTGCTGAGATGGTACCCACTACTTTAAGGCGTCATGGTGTCCCGAGGACACGCACATGGTCATGCTCGATGATCGTAGATGGAGCGTTCTCCGTTGTCGCCCTCGCAACTCTCTTTTTTTCTAAAATAAAATGTTTTCCTTGAGCCTTGGGGATGTCCTATATCTGGGTTGGATGGGAAACCAAAGCAGGTGCTACGCCACCGAACTTTTAGCGGCGCAGAAGAAATAGGACTAGAGGGAGGGAAGTAGTTTGTTTTATGGAGAAATAAGGCAGTTTAAAATTAGAAATGCCAGAGCATCCCCATCCCCAGGCAATAATTGAGCAAGCAAAGCCTTTAATCACTCCCTGTAAACGTGTATCTATATATTAGGAGCCTGCAGCAATTAACCCAAGGAAAGGGTACTGCTAATATAGAGGAGGTGGACAGGCCAGCCCCCCTCTGGCCTTGTTCTCTCCCCCACATGCCCTGCCCAAGGTGATCATTCTTCCTTCAACCATCCATCAATCCATGGATGATGCTTTTGAGATTCAGCATGTGAATTGATTACTTCTCTGTTCATCATTCTCCTCCGATTTGGTTGTTTTTCTGCTTGTGAATTGATTCTGTCTCTCCCGGTTTTGCATTTGGTTCTTGATGAGATTGTTGGGTAGATGTTGTTTTTGGAGCCTGGAAAGAACGATGTGCATCCCTCCCATCATTCGATTCGATGACAAAAACAAAAAAGGCAATCTCATCTCATGTGGTTAGCTAGCTTGTATTCTACGTGTGGAGAACATGATTCCATGAATCCATCAAAAGTTGGTGCTGCATTGGCTTCCGATTCTTCCGACTCCTGGCCATTGCTGGTGTCGAGCTCTAATCTTCCCCTTCCTGCTTGATTCGTCAGTGCCAAATCCAAGAATTAGAGCTGCTCCATTGACGGGGGAGAGATCGACAGCAATGGGGGAGCTGGTGGTCGCCCGGAGGTACTGGTGCCACATGTGCGCCGCGGCGGTCAGCCCCGTGGCCGCGGACGCCGGGGTGGAGATCAAGTGCCCGTATTGCGGCAGCGGCTTCCTCGAGGAGATGGAGACCGCCCGCAGCAGCGTCGCCGCCGGCACCGGCCACGCCCACGCCCACGCCAGCGGCACCTACCCTAGCGCCGACAACGCCATCTCCATCTGGGCCCCCATCATCGACAGCATGGTCGGCGACCCCGTCCGGCGCCGTCGCAGCAACCGCCGTACTGTGGACGCCGTGGCCGCCGCAGAGGACGAGCTGGACAACGTCGACTTCTCGCGACGCCGGCGGCGCGCCACCGCGTTCCTGCGGCTCCTGCAGGCGATCCGGGAGCGCCAGCTGCAGCGCCTCGAGTCCGCGGCCGCCCTCGGCAACGGTGGCGGCCTCGAGGCAGAGCACTACAGCCCATTCGGCCGGAGCATCTTCGCCGCCGCCCCCCTCGGGGAGCACGGCATGGCGCTGGGGGACTACTTTCTTGGGCCCGGGCTGGACGCCCTGATGCAGCAGCTGGCCGAGAGCGATGCGGGGCGGCAGGGCACGCCGCCGGCAAAGAAGGACGCCGTGGAGGCGCTGCCGACCGTGGAGGTGGTGGGCGGGTGCAACGAGGAGGACGCGGCCAGCTGCGCGGTGTGCCTGGAGGACTACGCGTCCGGCGAGCGCGCCCGGGAGCTGCCCTGCAGGCACAGGTTCCACTCCCAGTGCATTGTGCCGTGGCTGGACATGCACAGCTCCTGCCCGGTCTGCCGGTTCCAGCTGCCGGCCGACGACGACCCAAAGAGCTCATGCGGCAGCGGCAGTGGGAGTAGCAGCACCACCACCACCTACGTCACCTACGTCAGTGCTGAGGTGAACGACAATGTGGATGGTCATGGCAATGAGAGTGGCGATGAGGCAGCGGGCAATGCAGCCGTGGAGCGCCAAGACGGCGATGTGGAGGGTGAAGGAAACGCGAGCCGTCTGCCGGCGTCCATACAGTGGCTCAACAGCCTCTTCTCCCCGCAGGCGACATCACCATCCTCCACTTCCACTTCCACTTCCGGCGGCAGCTCGCGGCACTTTGAGGACTAAATCTGCTCTGCTCTGCTCCGTTTGGATGCCATTGCCATACCTACCACGCACGCAAGGGTCTGCTGCTTGGAGCTTTTCTCTCCGTCTCTTCTTCGTGTGAATCGGTCATTTGGGTGTAATTTAAAAAGAAAAAACAAGGGTTGCACAGTTTAAATTTGATACATTTTGTCAAATATATGACCAATGTTCATCAGTTTTCAAACTCTACACAACGATAATCAACCCTGTGCCAGAATTCAAGAGTGTGTGGGCATAATTGATCTAACGCTTTTATGTTGTCAATCATCCTTCTTCACCATTTTGAGATAAACTAGTAGACCAAATGTTAGAAATATAACGCAAACAACAGGCAAACATATGAAGTGAAGCAGCTATCAGGTAGTTCAATCATTGCATATAAGTTATAGTAGTAGCAAAACAAGCTGCTACCATAATAGTTTTGGTGTTTCCATGGCTAACCCCTCTCATAAAGAGTAAACAGCCACAACTTGATAACACAAAGTTTTAACCAGGTTGCACTGCCGCAATCTTGGCAGCAAAAAACTGTGGGTATGCGTAGCCTCGCAAAAAAAAAGGAAAATCCCCAGGCAAAATGGTGTTGCATTGTCGCTGCCACAAGCTTACACGGTCAAGAGCTTGATGACGGATGCATTCCCGATGCGGTGAAGGGCCACAATGGACTCACCAGCGTTGCAAAGCCCCATCTCCTTGGCGTTCTTCATGGCAAACCTCAGTGCCTCTTCCGTGGCTTCACTGTCAAACGCCTTGGCAGTGCCAGCACTCAGCATAGGGATCACGCCCCTCACGATCAGGCTTTGCCTGGCAGGCCCCTCGTCGCTGCAGATCCAGTCAAACTCGACCGTCTTGAGCTCAGGAACCACGACAGACAGTATCGGCATGGATGGCCTGTACTTGGCTACAAGCCTTGCAGTTGTTCCTCCCCTGGTCAGTACCAAGATAAGCGTCGCCTTAGCTGAGTTCGCTGTGCGGACAGCTGATGAGGCAAGGCTCTCCAATGGGCTCATGGGAATTGGGGCTGATGACATGATTGATTTAAAAACAGCAGAATAGTCCACACATGACTCGGCCTGCAAGCAGATCTTGGCCATAGTTTGCACTGCCAGTTCTGGATAAGCTCCAGCAGCTGTCTCACCACTGAGCATGACACAGTCAGTGCCATCAAGAACTGCATTGGCAACATCTGTTGCTTCCGCTCGAGTAGGGCGAGGAGACTTGATCATAGACTCCAACATCTGGGTTGCGGTCACAACTGGCTTGCCCTGAATGTTGCACTTGAAAATCATCACCTTCTGTGCATAAAAGATCTTCTCTACAGGAATTTCCATGCCCAAATCACCTCTTGCCACCATAAAAGCATCAGACTGTGCCAGGATATCGTCAAAGTTAGCTACTCCTTCCTGGTTCTCAACCTGCACATTCAAATTAATTGTAATGAACTGCTAGGTGAAAGTGCAGAAGTGCATACTCAAATGAGACAATGGCATACCTTTGACATCAGCATTATTGACTTGGCATGCTCCCCAAGTACCTTCCTGACCTCCACAAGATCTGAACCTTTGCGGACAAACGACAAAGCAATCATGTCAATCTTGTTCGGGACACCCCATTGAAGGATATCCTCCTTGTCCTTTTCAGTGAGTGTTGGGAGATCAACAACGACCCCTGGAAGATTGACATTCTTCCTCTCACCAAGCATAGCAGTGTTCTCACAACAGCAGCGAACAAGACCTTGCTCTTTGTCACAATGAAGCACAGTAAGAGTGATGGTACCATCAGCGCATAATATGACACTGCCTGGCTTCAGATCAACTGCTAGCTTCTTATAGCTCATCGATATCATCTTGTCGTCCCCCTTTATGCTATAATCTGTGGAGATCACAATTTCTTGGCCCTTTCTCAACTGGATAGGCTTCCCATCTTTCAAAAATCCAGTACGGATCTCTGGACCCTGGAAATGTAGAAAACAAATAATATCTAATCAATAAGCTTTCATCAAGCAAACAAGTGTACACAAAATGAGGTTAGTGGTTCTCCATTTGACACGTAAGATGTAAATAATCATTTCATAACTGACACACGTCCATACACCACAAACAAGATAACTTGTGTTTAATTTCTGTGACTATCAAGCTGATCAAGGAGACAGAAATTTGACATCCAATGTTTGGTCTGTCATAGTTTTAGACATACTGCAACTTTCTTCATCCAAACAAGGATTCAAAATGTTGCTATGATGATGGTAACATTTTTTTTCCAAATATATTACCCACCTTGATAAAAAGGGTAATGTGAACCAAGTGTGTGCCACGACAAACGGTTGAGGTTTAGGTTGCTGGAATTCCATTACAATATGCTTTTCTTAGATAAAGAAACATATATACCAGAAAGCCGCTAGCAATGTGAAATTATTGAGAATATGGTCAACTAACCCCGGTAAGGTTTGTTTCAGATTATGTGTGTGCCAGTTAAATTTAATCATTTGTGATCCAAATATGCATTCGCATTTGATCCTAACTGAAGGTTTAGTAAACTGTCTCTGCAGACAACTTCTCCAATTGGGTATTTAAAATAAAATTAAAATGCAAAATTACTTGCTCCTTGGATGTGGTAGTTACATAGATACTATCTGGACATCTTTGTGTGCGTGATCCGCAAGAGAAGAAAATCTAGACTGTAATCACACAAGCCATAAACTTTGTTGCAGCATAATAATTGTCAGCAGATCAGAAACTTGGTCAATATAACCAAAAAAATACTGCTCTAAAAGCATGGGCCATTACTAAAGCATTACAAGGACAAAACAAACAAAGAGGATTAGAAGGAACTATATAATACAGTTTGGCTTCTTTTAACTGAGCTATAGGTTAAAGTTCACAAAATGATACTATTAACATTTTGGCGATTCAAACATATTAAGTTGGTAGCACAATGTGAGAAGCATACAATTATCCATTGGCAGTGTTACAAAAAAGAACAGAACAAAACATAACACATTAATATAGTCAGAAACTCTCGCTGTACAACAAGGACCACAAGCCGACAAACTCGACAACAGCAAGCTAGACAATCAAAATCCAGCTAGGCTAGTATTGCTCCATTGATCAACTCAGTTGCAAAATCCACGTGCAAATCAAGCTATATGTCAATGCAGACATTTAATGGCTAGATCTTCTGATACCAGAAATTATCTTCTGCCATCTGTCGCTTTAATTGCTGGCAAATTTACCATACTAGTAAAACACTACTGACCCCGCAAAAAAAAGACATACACAAGCAGCAAAAAAGAAAGCAGAGCACAAAAAATGTTCAAGGGAGCAAACAAATAAATCAGAGATCACATCCAATAATAACAACATAAAAAAACACAGTAATAACCATTGAAAGTTGCTAAGGACCTGAAGTTAACTTGGTGATGTCTTAATATTTGTTTCAGATCATAGGTTCTGACAGTATGGTTTAGTCATTCATCATCCAAATATGCTCATATTTGCTCCTAACAAGAACACCCTCCGTACCGAATTACTCGTCGCAGAAATGGATGTATCATATTCTATCTCATGTATAGAGTATCTAGACGTATTTTTAGTTCTAGATACATCCATATATCCTGGAGGGAGTACTAGTTTACTGTGCTACTTCTGCAGACAACTCCTGCAACAGGACATTCTACAAAATAAAATGCACATCAGTTAAGCGACCATGTTAAATTACTTACCCCTCGGATGTGATAGTTAGATACTATTTGGACATCTTTGTGCGGGTGACATAGAAGAAAGAAAATGAATCTAAGAATTATAATCACGTCATTCATATAATTTGTTGCAGCAACACAATAATTGTCAGTAGATTCACAAAAAGCATGAGCTGTAACTTGAAAAAAAAAATACTGTTTCAGAAGCGTGAGCCGTTACTAAACCATTACAAAGTCCAAACAAATACGTGAGGAGAAAAAAGGGGCTATATATATTACACTTTGGCTTCTTGTGCTAACTTAGCTAAGGGTTAAAGTAGTCGAAATTATACTGTATGAGCATTTCGGCAGTTCGTCCATATTTCAGTTGGTTGGCTGGGGTGAGAATAATACACATTCTCCATTGGTAGTCACAAAGCATTCCACAACAAACAAAACAAATTAACGCACCAGGAACTCTGGTTGCAGCATGAGGACCGCAGCCGACAAGGAAATGAAATCCACAACTGCAATCTAGCGAATCGAAATTCAGGGATACAGGATACTGGTACAGAGTATTACTGCTACACTGGCCCATTCGATACTACTAGCAAAGTTCGCATGAAAAAATACCGTGTGCAATCTGTGGCTTTAATTGATTGCTAGATCTTGGGATATCAAAAACATCGTGCGCAATCTGTCGCTTTAATTGCCTGCAAATTTACCATGCAGAAGCAGCAGTCGAAAAAAAAAACAAGGGAGATCGCATCGACAAACAAGATCAAGAACCAAAGACGAGTAATAACCCCTGAAAATGGCTAAAAATAGCCAAATCGCTGGCTTACAACCCCACCCAAGGAGAGAGAAAGAGAAAACCCCACGTCCCCACCACGACAAGGCCAGCAGCCTGGCTATTACAAGTCCATCTACAAATTAATTTTAATCGGAAAAACAAATCAACGATGAAAAGATGCCCAGGAGCAGCCGAAAACCTAGACCAAGCATGAGCAGGCAAGAAAATTAAACGAGCAAAAAAATAGGCGGGCACAGATCGGATCGGCGAGGCGCGGAGCGGAGCGGAGCAAAAGAAGGGGAGCAGGAGGGAGGGACCTTGGTGTCGAGCATGACGGCGCAGAGGATCCCGGTGCGCTCCATGGCGGCGTGCAGGTTGTCGAGCGTCTCCTGGTGGTAGTCGTGGGAGCCGTGGGAGAAGTTGAAGCGGGCGACGCACATGCCGGCGCGCAGCAGCTTTTCGATCATGTCGACGGAGCGCGAGGCCGGGCCGAGCGTGCAGACGATCTTGGTCTTGGGCCGGCGGCGCATCACGGCGAGGCCGTACTCCCCCGCCTGCGGCTGCGACAGCTCCCCGTTGGACACCATGGCTTGTCGGTCGCCGGATCTGTCTTCGGCCGGGGAGGGGAGGGGAGGGGGTCGGCGGGGGTGGGGATTCTTTGGGCGAGGTGGTGGCGTGCTTCTTGCTCTCCAAGAATGGGACGGCTCGGTTAAATAAACGGAACAGTCGGCGGATTGATTGAGGGGAATGGAATGGAAAGGAGGGAAAGTGTTTGCTTTGCTGTGCTCTTCTTCTTGCTCTCCAAGACCAAGGACGGAAGGGCGCGGGGTGAATAATAATGCGGCGGCGGTCTCGTTGACAGCTCTCTCTCCCTCTCTCTCCGGTCAAAAACCACTGCCGGCCAGGGCCCATGGGTTGTTTTGTGCTGCTGAACCATTCGAGCATATTTTTCTTTTTGAAGTTCAAAAAAAAAAAAGCTTCAACCGAAACAGGTGAACGGACGAACGAGAAGGGGCAAAGCGAAACAGCACCTCTGTCGGTTCATAACCGCCACGTAGCTACAAACATGCGCATAAAACAAGAGACGCCAGGTCAGGGGCTCCACCGCAACGGCGCTTGCCTTGCGACGTTCCCCAAAAGCCAAACGCAAGATGGAATCAACTAAATAAGCCACTCCAGTCGCTCTGTGGTATGCATAACTGGCCATACCCGCGCGGCGGCACGCCGCTCCCCGTCAGTACGTCATGTTTTATTTTATCTACTGAATTTTAGTTGAAAATAGGAAAACCGTAGATAAGCTTATAATTACGAAAGGGAAGTCTTTGCATAGAAGTAAATCGAAAAAGATTCACCTTAGAAGATAGAAAGTACCAAAAACAAGGGTGATGTCAACACATAGATCTTGGTTGATGGTGGCGTTGAAAAAGTTTTCTATTGAATTGGCTAGAAATAGGGAAATTCATTGTTGAAGAACTGAACTAATACTTGCTTAAAGCTCCAGCTACAGTTTGTATATTAGATGAGATTAGAATTTTCTACTTTGTACTGGATTGAAACCATTATTGCCTCTCAGTCATGGTACTGGCCTAGGGTGGTGAAGTAACCGATATACAATATAAGCTTTCGTCTGATGTGACTCGTCAAAACAAACACCTCATGAAACTTTTGATGCAAGTTTGAACGGCACAAAGCAACTAAGGATTGCAAAAGAATTGCGCTATCTGTAAATTTTGTAATAAACAAACTGTGTGGCATGTACATGGACACAAACAGAGAACAAAAAAATGTTTTTATATCAGCAGCAGGTTATTCCCAGCAGTTGTCTCAGCTTCTGGAGCGAATTATGCAATCTCTCAGTCCTGTTATCATCTTGGCAGTTGACTGCTGCCGAAGATGTAAAGTGGGCGATTATTTGGGACGCAAACGCGCAAAGAGAAAGAAATATAAAACATCGATGATCATTCCCATAAAAACTACCAATTCATGACTGGAGGGGAGCCCCCTGAACTACTCCCTCCGTTTTAAAATAGATAGACCCAACTTTATACTAAAGTTAGTATAAAGTTAGGTCATCTATTTTGGAACGGAGGGAGTACTTGTTTAGCATGGATTGAGAAGGACACCGATCCAAAAGTATATTATGTCCACTCGTGATGAGTAAGAGTTAACAATCATCTCTCCATCCAATAAAATACTAACTCTGACAACTAAGCAAAAATCCTAGAAGGAAACAGGAGAAGCCAAACTGAAGACCAAAATTAGAGATGATCGGATCACAAATAGAGCAGTCACTGAACAAATCCAAAATGTACCGTAGCAGCACCGCCTACATGTAGAAACCTTTCCTCAGCCTGTGCATTCGGTTTTTTTGATTTGATTCGGTTCGGTTTATACGGCTTCTGGTTTATACGGTTTTTATACTTTGGTTTATACGGTTTTATACGGAGATACGGTTCGGTTTCGGTTGTAACCGTTTGCTTTCGGTTTGGTTTCGGTAATAACCAAATTAACCAAAGTTGTCGCGAATTTTTGAATGGATAACAAATATTTGTTGTCACATGATTTGGTCTGTGCATGTAGCCATGTACGTAAGACTTTTCTTGTAAGAAATGCCTACGTAGATTAGATCATTATTAGATGGCAGTGGCACACATCATTTTGGTCCTAGGCATTACACCAAGTCTGAGGATTAGACAAGTTTTTAATTACGTGAGGGAGCAAGAAAAGAAAGAAAATAGTTTGACCCACGAGCCACGAGCGACTCCAGCGGCCGGCTGGCCTTTCTTTTAGGCACGCGAGCTCCAACGTGCGCTAGAAGCCCAGAACTGGCTGTATGGGCTGGATAATTGAGGCCCAAGAAAGCAAAACGAAGCGCCAGGTGCTCACTGCTCAGGTTGTTGGCTTGTCTCTGCAAAGTTTAGTACCACCTCGCGTATGGAGCTGAAGCGCGGTGAGCACAAGGCTATAAAAGGAGGGGTGGCTCTGGCTTTAGCTAAATATCTTCACACTATGAAGGTTCTATCGGTTTAATTCGGTTTAACCGAAAACCATCGGTTTCTAACCGAAGGCTGTATGGTTTTCAAAAGTGAACACTGAAACTGAAACCAAAACCTGAAAAAACCGAATTTCGGTTCGGTTTTGTTTTTTTGGTTAGGTTTTTGGTTCGGTTTTGCACAGGCTGACCTTTTCCACAGCAGCAAAAGCATATCGCACTCCAGCATGAATCTCCGGAAGCCGGAGTAGCTCGGTAGCCGTTTTCCTCGCCACCTACTGCTGCAGCAACTCGTGCTCTTCTGCTCCTCCGCCATTTCTTGGGCTTCCTTGCCGTACATGTAGAGCGAAACCCAGAGGGAGAGCCCGAGCAGGTGGCCGATCTCGCGCACTGCTACACTTCAGGTCGACGGCTGCGTCCAGCGAGGCTTGTGACACGTCGCTACCGGCCACCCGCGTCTCCGAGGTGTGCAGGTGGATCCGGCCGTCGGCTTGTCGGCAAGAAAGCGTGCGCCAGCGTGCCAAGGGGCCCATCGAATGCATCGCCGTTCCCCTGGTCGCCGGCGTGAAACCTGATCGTCATGTCGGCGTCGTACGTGGATGTCGTCGTCGCAGCGCGACCACTGCACGAACGCGCTCTAGAAGTGTCGTGGAATTGTCACGTCAGATGTCCTTAGCGTCAGGACTTAGTCGCGAGGCCAACGCATCTATGTGGTAGCTTGAGAGGGGTTGAGCGGAATCGAGAGACACAATACAAGACAGGGATTTAGACAGCTTCGGGCCCCGGGAAACATCATCCGGTAAAAACCCTACATGCTGTTTGAGGCTAGGTCTCATTATCATCACGAGGGAGTCGCCGTAAACCGGCTCTCCTCTTTTGTCTAGCCCTAAGATTGTTTCTTCTTGCTTGTAGCTTGTCGCTTCTAACTTGTCCCTCTTTGGGGAGCCCTGCCCCTCCTTATATATGTTGAAGGGGCGGGTTACATGTGGAGTCCTATTAGGATTAGGACTAGTCTATCTCTAATACAAACCGGATACAAGTCCGGGTCTTCCTTGTAAAGTAAATATTCTTCACGCCTTTTCTCTTAAACCGGCCCACCATAGCATGATCCGGCCATCCATAAACCGCCCGTTGGGCCACCGGGTCTTGTCGCTCCTCTGACCCGCCTGCCGGATTACCAATGAACCGTAAACCGCCATGTCCAAGTGGGTTGCCAGTGAATCGCCAAACTCTAGCCGGGTCATACGTCCGGCGGTTTATACCGCGGGGTATATCCTCGACATTAGCCCCCAGTTTAATTTGGATTCATCCATGTTAAACTGATCTGCAACAAGAACAAATTTGTTGGGTTGTGCTCCGGTTTAAATATACTTGTAAGCCGGCACTTGATCATCTTTAAATCCTTGTCATTTCTTCCTTCCAAGTTAATAACCATCTTCATAATCAATTTGTTTGCAGAAGATATTTGTAAATAAAGAATCCATTTGAATCGGCCTTCAATGCTTTGACTTGACAAAAATATTAGTCTCTGAAATATTCAACTGATATCCAGCCGGCTTGAAGATGTAAAATTTGCTGACTTATGATTACCACCATTGTCTGGTTATAAAAACTGATAATTCCGGGTCATGATTGTTGCCAACACCGGTTCATGATTGTTGCTAATGCCGGTTCATGATTATTGATGACGCCGGGTTACAGACACAGGGTCATAATGATTGGTGACGCCGAGTTAATCCAGTTTGCTCAAAACAGAGAGTTTGAAAATAGTTCTTCGATAATAATATAATACCTGTAGCCCCCAAGTCTTGAGCAGAACAAAATGATGGCTTAAGACTTGCTTCAATATAAATACTGCCACTTAAGAAGAAATCCATGTTGTTCATCCCAGTCACTTAATAAAAACTGAATACTCCATATTATGTAGCCCCCAAGTGCCGGGTTGTCATGCTTGCAGCAACCTGGGACTTTGTAATTGTCTTATACTCATAAAAACTTTAACCAGTGTAGCCCCCAAGGGTCGGGTCATTATGCAATAATGAGCAGGGACTTTGTAGGTATAATCATGTAGATTTGAGCAATGATGTGTAGCCCCCAAGGGCCGGCTCAGTAAGATAATATTGAGCTGGGACCTGATATATACTTCAATAAAAATAACACCATATGATGTAACCCTCATCATGGGACTTGAATCTACGTCCACAAGGTTAAGAGCCTTGTGCTTTACCAACTGAGCAGTGGACTCTTCAATATAAAAAGTTGTGTACCTTCAATTGTTGACAGGAGCAATTGGTAGCCCCCAAGGGCCGACTCATTATAATGTGATGAGTCGGGTCTTCAATAATATGAGCAGAAAATTACTTTGCATTAGCCCCAAGTGTCATGGTGCATGCTTGCAGCGACATGAGACTTGCATATTTGATTTAATCTCAACTTCAATAATGTAGCCCCTAAGTGCCGGGTTGTAAGCCTGCAGCAACTCGGGACTATTCCTTCCATTGTAGAATAAATCATATCCTTTGATAAAATAATAACTGTTGCGCTAAAGCGACTTTGAAAACTCAATAATACCGGTTACTAATAACCATAAAAATCCAGCCATGTTGGCTATTCAAGATAATATAATCCGGTATGAAAAATTCATCCAATATCATAATGAAAATTCAGCCAAATTTGGCTATTTGAATAATATAACTCAATCATTTATAAGCGCATGATTCCAATGGCGCAATCCAAATATATACTGGCGACGTATAGTCCAAAGCCAGGCCGGTTTAATAAACTCCGGATAATTTCCCATCATATACTGGCGACTTATCGTCTTAAAGCCAGGCTGATTTAATAAACACCAGATAATTTATCATCATGCTTTATTCAACCTGTCTCTGCATACAACAAGTTTGAAGTGTCCTGGCGGTTTACCGCCGGACGGGTCATAATGCCCAACATATAACCTGGGTTTATAACCAAGGTTGCACTTAAGAATAATCAAATATGAAATATATCATACCTGTGATATTGAATCACATTGCTAGTTTTACCAACTTTTTGTAGTAAGAGTGATAACCCAATCTTGAGTAATGATAACTCCTTTCATACTGTGCCGGTTTATGATAAACCGTACCGGGTTGTGATAAACACCAGTTTAACCATATATAATACTGGCGACTCGTAGTCAAACCAGACCGGGCTGATAGTCTCCGGATTTGTCAGGGAATCAAATCCATCAGCTGAATCGGAACAAAGGTGTTTGTCGACATAAAAGAAATCCGACAAAAGCAAAGAGCAAACAAACCATGAAAACAACATTGAAGCAAAGGCAATGATAAAAACCATTTGCAAAAATATGCTATACTGAGCTGTTCAGATGGTATTACCATGGTCGGACAGGATCAAGGCTCCCAATAGAAGTGACAATGATTCAAGTCAGCCAGGTCCCCAAATGACTCGTGGCATATATGCCAGATCAAGAGGCGTGGCAATGGTTCGGGCCCGACCATGCCCCCAAGTGATTTTGTGGCCTTAGGCCGACCAAGAGGCGTGACTGGTTCAGACTTGACCAAGTCCCCAAATGATCTGGTGGCTGTCGCCTATCAAAGGGTGTTCGTTGGTTCGGACACGACCAAGGCCCCCAGTGATATATAAAAACAAATGTCAAGGGGTAAACCGGAGGCCGCTTTAAACAGAACCACTCCGTGTAACCTCGCATGATAAGAAAGACAGAGACCCCGCTTTATGAAGCAGAAGCCCCCATGTGATCAATAATATGTTAGGCCAATAAGGCAGGATACCCATGTTTGAACCGCGCATCATGGCAGCGGGTCCTCTTCGGTAATTTTTAACATTTTTGCAAGAGACAAATTCTTCTTGAACCGGGATCTTGAACCGGATATTGAGAGCTTCAAAGCTTTGTGGGAGACATCTTCCCCTTGAGCCGGATATTAAACCGGAATCCTTCTTTTTAAGCCGGAAATTTTCTAACGGCCTTTAAATTTGCACCAATATGGTGGTTTAGGGTCCTGCATTAGACAACTTTGCAAACCGGAGTAATTGCTGTTTTTAAAGAACGCAATATATAATATAAAATATATTGGATGGATCTCACCTGATATATCCTGCCAGGGGTTATCCACCATGGAGTTGACGATCACCATGGTGAAGCTAAAATTAATCACGGCCGAGTCGGCCATGACGTGGTAAACCGGTTCGGACGGGCGAGTCAAACGCAGGCACGGTCCCGCAAAGTTGATGTAAACCGGGCCGTAAGGATGGCGTCTTGCACGCGTCCATTCACCGTGTAATGTGGCACGGACGAACACCGGGCAGGATGTTGCCAGCGCGTGCTTTGTACCCATGGTATAAGCCACGTTTATAATGAATAATTGTCCTACATACAATATTGCAGACCAAGGCAAAGATAAACTGCTCTTTGACAAAAATAATATGCACTAATAAAATATATATTAGATAGATTTCACCTGATGTGCTAGGCCGGAAATAATCCGCCATGAAGTTGACGATCACCACAGTGATGCTAAAATTAATCACGGCCGAGTCGGCCAGACGAGCAGACGGATGATCCGGCCGCGGTGTTGTAAACCGGTGCGGGCGAGCAAGTTGTCCTCCGTACTGTAAACCAATGCGGACACATGAACCAGTCGCGAGGGCGGGCGGGCGAGTCGTCCATGGTGTTATAAGGTGGTGCGGACGGGCGAGTCGGCCGGCGCGTTGATGTAACCCGGACCGCGGTACACGTGTCCGTGAATGGCATAAAAATTGTCCTGTGTAAAAAAAATATTACAAGGCAAAGTAATTGTTCTTCAAAAAACAATAAATGTTTAAGAAGATAAATTTAGATAGATATCACCTGACTCATCCGGATAATTGCGGCGCTATAAGCCGGTGTGGACGGGTGAGTCCATTATGAAGACTGATCCGGAGGTGGGTCACTCGTGCATGTTGAACTCCCCCTTCTATTTTTTTCCTAAACACCTAGGTTTTTGAATCGCGTGCCTGCTGTCTGAGTCGCGCGTCATGGCGACTCAAAAGGTTGTTGGAAGTGACGCAATAAAAAACGCCAGCAAAAAACTCTTGAGTTGAATAGATCTGCGAGCATAAAATAGCACGAGCAGACAACATATATTTTGCATAATACGCATTTAATACACAGAGTAATTTAACGGAGGCGAGTGCACCTGATTACATCCGTAGACATCTGCAGAGCAATTTGGAAACAAGGCGAGGCGGCGTGGCCAGGGTGGCTCGACGCGCCGGCGAGGTAACTTGGTGGCGGCAGAACCGGTTCAACCCGGCGGCAGACATCAGCGAAGGATGACGAGGCCGTCGGGGCTGCTTGATGCGCAGGCATGCAATGAAGCGGACGGCTGCTCTCCGGTGGCGGCTTGACGCGGGACGGCCCAGCTGGCCACTGGGCGGCTCAGGCGACTCCAGTAGGGGTGGCTTTAAACACGGTCGTAATATGCTGCAACGAGGGCGCTCTAGTAGGTCGACATGGTGCACCCGCGGCAACAGTGGGTTGAAGAGGCGCGGCCGTGTCTGGTCTATGGTTGGCGACACGAGACAGGTGACTCGGAGTTGGACGCAATAATAGCTTGCAGCTGCGGGTTTGACTCGGGACGGACCGGCGGGCGGC
The DNA here is from genome assembly GCF_018294505.1 of Triticum aestivum. Classification (NCBI taxonomy): domain Eukaryota; kingdom Viridiplantae; phylum Streptophyta; class Magnoliopsida; order Poales; family Poaceae; genus Triticum; species Triticum aestivum. Next base: position 243,460,810 of record NC_057800.1, read on the forward strand.
CCATAAAATACTTTCCAAAAAGTTTCCTCCAAACACGGTCTTCTGTTTGTTTTATTTGCCTTCAATCAAGCAAGGAGCAAAAAAGTAGCGCTCCATAGAAGCATTGATTCTTGCCTCTTCACGTGGAACAGCATATCCGTGGCAGTACCAATTGCCCTTCGGCTTGATTTTCCTTGTGGAGCGTGCCATTAGAGACTGCATTAGATAATCCTTGTTGACTTTTCCCTTGACCCTTTCAAAACTGTGGACCGATCGGACTTGATTCTTTGACGTGATGGAAAAAACAGCACTTTCGCTCCATGTAGTATGTATGCATTGCAAAAGCATGCCAGCAAATTGTTTTGTACGTTGCTCCATCCAAAAACGCCAATGCCTATGTACTGACAGTATAATTAACCTTTGTTCTGTTCCTCCCGGCATGCTGAAATTGACAGGGACCACTAAGGCGGCGAGCGCCGCGCGCATCCGTCGAGCGGCGACTTGTAACCCGGACACTTAGGCTGCCTTCGACATGTTGATATAAACTGGACATAAGGACGGCGGGCTGTGCATTCGTCCCCGGGTCTTCCGTTGTAGACGACGGAAGTTATCAGTCAATCGATCTTGTCTTGTACATGAGCCGGAGTACCAATTAAAGTAGTACTGGCTGATTGCTTATGAATTTTCTCGTACATACAGCGGTATTTGTGAATTGATGTGCAGGCCTCGGTCTCCACGCCTCAGAGTAGTAGCGGCGGATTGGACTTGATCCTCTAGTTTTAACAACAGCTGATGTAGACATGAAAAGCAGTCGCAATCGGACTCGGCCGCAGAAATTGAGGCGGCGGTTCCGGCGGAATATTGCAATACAGTATGTTTGATCCGGCGGAATACTGCAAGATTCTTGATCCCTGATAAAGATCCCTCCAAGAACTCAACACCACCGTGTGCGGGCCCCACGGTGGGCGCCAACTGTCGTGGAATTGTCACGTCAGATGTCCTTAGCGTCAGGACTTAGTCGCGAGGCCAACGCATCTATGTGGTAGCTTGAGAGGGGTTGAGCGGAATCGAGAGACACAATACAAGACAGGGATTTAGACAGCTTCGGGCCCCGGGAAACATCATCCGGTAAAAACCCTACACGCTGTTTGAGGCTAGGTCTCATTATCATCACGAGGGAGTCGCCGTAAACCGGCTCTCCTCTTTTGTCTAGCCCTAAGATTGTTTCTTCTTGCTTGTAGCTTGTCGCTTCTAACTTGTCCCTCTTTGGGGAGCCCTGCCCCTCCTTATATATGTTGAAGGGGCGGGTTACATGTGGAGTCCTATTAGGATTAGGACTAGTCTATCTCTAATACAAACTGGATACAAGTCCGGGTCTTCCTTGTAAAGTAAATATTCCTCACGCCTTTTCTCTTAAACCGGCCCACCATAGCATGATCCGGCCATCCATAAACCGCCCGTTGGGCCACCGGGTCTTGTCGCTCCTCTGACCCGCCTGCCGGATTACCAATGAACCGTAAACCGCCATGTCCAAGTGGGTTGCCAGTGAATCGCCAAACTCTAGCCGGGTCATACGTCCGGCGGTTTATACCGCGGGGTATATCCCCGACAAGAAGCGTAGCCAGGTCGATGGTCGTCTACATTGTAGATCAAGGCCACAACAACATCATAGTCGATGGCTCGAGCCTCGAGGCACACGGCCTACGACTACGAATCCTTTGGCTGGCGCTGACTACAGAGAGGTGATCGCGTCTTGGTCTCTCTGCTCGCGTGCTCCTTATCTCCTCTCCATGCTCCACGGTGCTCCATAATCTTTGTTCCGGCGAAGCGCGTCACGCCTGACGGTGCCACGTTACCGCTGCTCGCCGCGCTACAACCCTCTCAGCCCGTGGGAGGCGCGTCGTATGGAGAGCCACGACGCGGCACGCGGGGTGGCCGTGGGCATCAGCGTGTGGGATTTGTTCGTGGGGGAGGCGCGTGCTGTCGTGGCCGCTGCACGCTCCTGTTCGAGCTGGTCCGCCGGCGACGGCATGCTTGAACGCGCATCCTCGAGCCTCGTTGACTCGCACCGTCTTGAATGGATTGAATGGAGAAACGACACGAGGCAATCACGGAGACAGGCCGTGCCCATGCGGCCCTTGCGAGTAGTGGATCTCCGATCGCCGTGGCCGGAGGCAGCGCCCGGAGTGGTGATGGCGTGATTGTTCCTACGCAAAGCTGCAGTTGCAGCTCCGGCAAGCCACGGGTCGGCCGAGCCATGCAAGGACGGCCTCGTCGCTGCCATTGGGGAGGGTGAGCGTGCCGTCGACGGAAACGACGCCGCTGCGGGAGTCAACAGCATGGCAGCTAGCGGCGCGTGGAAGGGGAGGAGTTCATGCAGTCCATGAGGACGCCGTCCGGGCGGAGCTGTGCAAAGACTCCCGAGGCGGCGTCTAAGCCGACGTCGCCCCTGTTAGCCGAGCCGACCATGGTGAAGCTACGACAACAGTGTCCATCAGTGCCTCCTACAGCCCGACCGGTACGGTCATCTGCAGAGGAAAAGAAAAAATAGACCATGAGTTCATCAGAGATGTACGACCACAAACAGAACACCAACAACGGCGATGGGCACGGAGCACCGCCATCGCAGCCTCGTTCTTCGTCCTACGTGCACGCAACCATATCCTTGCGGTTGCGGGACTCTGGGCACGGTGGTGCGAACGTTGCAGAAGCGACGCCTCCGGATGCATGTCGAGTGCCCGCTCGGCCTCCGGATGCATGTCGAGCGCATGAGCGTCGGCGCCTACACCCTCATGCGGCAGCCTCGCCGCGAGTTCCGCGCACAGAAACAGCTGCATCCCACTGTCGCGAGCACCGCACACACTAACAGCCGCCCCCCTCTCCACCAAAACTGCTCTCGCCGGTTCCCTCCGCCGCAGGTATCAGTGCACCGAGAAAACATCAAAACAGCGATGCTCAACTGAGTTGGTGTGATGATGCGAAGGGACCGGGGCGGCGGTTGAAAACATAAAGGGCGGTGGAGATGGTGCTTTCGAGAGAGTACAGGCTAAGCGGCGATGGTGCTTTCAAGAGAACAGGATAGGGCGTAGCGCTTAAAACGTGGCATGCAAATCGCTAGAAGCATGCAGATCAGAACCATATCCATCCAGCGCCCAACCCTATCACACAGCGAAAAGAATCCAATAGCAAAACAACAAAACCGGGGACCAATTCAAACACGGGTGCACGCAGGCAGCAAAAAGAATGTCCCCAAATCCTGCCCGGAATTGCTGCCCTACATGCAGTCAAGAAATGCTAAATGTACCAAACGAACCATCAAACCAGTTCAAAAAATTTGAAACGAAACCTTAAATCTACAAAGCAGTTGTACACCATCAGGTACCAAACAAATAGCACGTGTCACATGCGGTATTCACCATACATCATTTTCACCCAAGTGGCTAAACCTTAGAGCAAAATCTTTGGCTGGAATAGATGCTTGGGTATGTATTGCACTATCGCACTATCGCGTGCTCCACGGTCCACCTCCACTTGCAGGGAGAATCGGTTCCATCCATAGCGAGGGGAGGAAATTATTGAGTTTGTGACATACGTAGTAGAGTCATCGTATTGGTCTGCTCGTTATAATAACTTTCAACATAGAAATTTTGAGCCAAATAATACTTTTCCAGAGTCGTCTTAGGTCCCTCCCAATGCTCCACCTTGTACAGGTGCTAAGCATGCCATGTAGGCAAAAAATCTGATGTGGTAAGACAATTAAGAGAAGAGAGATGGGTTTAGTGACCCCAACCAATGCTAAGACCCCTCCCTATGCTCCACCTTATATAGGTGCTAAGCCTTCCACGTAGACAAAAAAAATCTAATGTGACGAGTTATTTAAGAGGAGAGAGATGAGTGTGGTGACCTCAAGAAAAAACAATGCTAAGCACGTAAACCTAAGTAAAATATTTAAACGAAGAAAGCCCACCAATACATGAAGAGCTTTAGTTGCTAAATCATTAAATGAAGCAAGCTTAGCAACTATAAGCTAAGCACCTATGCATTGGGAAGTATAGTTACTAAGCTATTTAATGTCATTAGCACCTCATCTAAGCACTCATGCATTGGCAGCAGCATAAGCGCGTGATCCTAGGCAAAACATTTAAATGGAGCAAGCTGACCAATACATTAAAGAGTCTAGTAGCTAACTCATTAAATGGAGGCAGCTTAGACTACCCATAGTGGGAGTAACATAGGTAGTAACATCACACATACCTAGATAAAATAGATGATGTGACAAGCAATAAATAGAGGAGAGTGGTAACATAGCTACTCGTTCATTTCCGGTTTATAAGGCTCAATTCAAAAATCTCACCAACCAAGGTAGATGATGAGTGGTGGACTATTTTTTGTAGTTTGCAAAAGCACCCAATTAATGCTCTTGGTTTCCTCAAAAAATTATGTTTACAAATGCATTAATTGCAATGCATGAATGCATAAAGTGCATGCATTGATCAGTTTTCTCTTAATATTTGCATGCAATGATTTGATGCACCTTGAAGTCTGAACATGTGATGGGGAACAACCAAATTGAGCCTTATAAAATGGAAAAGCTAAAATTTTGAGTAAGCCCTATAAACCGAAAAGGAGGGAGTAGTTACTAGTAGTATGAGTAACATCACACATATCAATGCAAGATGTGTCTATAGCCTAATAAATGAAGTGTTGCATGTTACCACACATATGTTACTCTGCACTATAGAGGTAGTAACATACTCCCTCCTTTCTGGTTTATAAGCTTATCTCAAAATTTTAGATTTCCCATTTTTATAAGTCTCAATTTGATTGTTTCCCATCATATGTTCAGATTTCAAGATGCATTAAATCGTTGCATGCGAGGATCAAGAGAAAGTTGACCAATGCATATATTGTATTCATGCATGCATTGCAATTAATGCATTGGAAACATAATTTTGTGAAGAAAATGGGCACACTGATTGAGTGCTTTTGCAAACTACAAAAGTTATTCCACCACTCATTATCTACCTTGATTGGTGAGATTTTTGAATCGGGCCCTATAAACCGGAAAGGAGGGTAGTAGACTAGTAACATAGTCTATATTACTACCCATTGTGGCTAGTCTTAGAAGGTGCTTGGGTACGTTTTAGTCCCATGACTAAAAGTAGTGGGACTAAAACATGCTAGCCTCGCCCATGCTTCGATCCAAATACTAAAAAGGCTAAAATCAAGTTAATGACCATCTATTATCCTCCAAACCCTCCAATCCAGAACTCGCATGTGTTAAAGGAGAGGAGTTAAATGAGTAGGGAGAGGACTAATCCACATTTTAGTAGGGGTACCCCTGACAAAAAAAATTAGTCTCAAGACTAGTTTTAGCCCCTCTTTAGTCAGGGGTGCTTGGAAACTTTAGCCTCTTAAAGAGACTATTTTTAGTCAGACTAAAATAAGTCCCTTGGATCCAAGCACCCTCTTAACAACAACAATTTAAGCACTTATGCATTAGGGACTAGAGATGATAACCTATTTAATACGCTTAGCACCTCATCTAAGCACCTGTCCATTGGAAGAGGTCTTATCGTTGCCGATTGGCATAATTTATGGAGCTCGCAACCTCCATAGTTTTAAGGCTGTGGAGGTCAAGTATGAAGTTCGCTCCAAAATCTAACCGCCAGCCACAAAGGAATGTTTCTGCTTTTTCCTCCTCACGTGTTTTTGTGTCAAAGAGTGCTAAGAACGCACTACAAAAAAAGACACATCCGTGACATTTTGGGCCGAACAAATTTTTTTCCTGTCATACATATGACACTTCTATGACGATAATTGTGACAAAACCCGGTATCGTCATAGATGTGGTGGGCTCCTACTTCTATGACAAAAAATCATGACAGAAAATGGGCTTTTCGTCCTGGGCGGGCCGGAGACGCAGCTGCATGACATTCTTTGGGCCGTCCATAACGGAAAAAACCGTGTGTAGAAGCGAGGGGGAGAAAAATTTCGGAGAGTTTCCGGTTACGGTGGGAGGTCGGGGGCCGAGCGATGCGATTTTCTCTCGTACATGTACGTGCGTGTGTGCGAGGCGTTGGCTCTAACTGAACCCGAGCGAGGCGTTGGGTTCTAACTGAACCCGAGCGATTGCACTACAGGCTACGCGTTACTGAACCCGAGCGATCGATCAATGGCTGTTAACTGAACCCGATCGAGCGATTCCTTCGCTACTGCTGCTAACTGAAGCCGATTGATGCTGCCTCTGGATGAATAGTGAGCGTTGCGAGGGGGGTTTGGATGAACAGTTCCCGGTGGGGGTAGATGAACAGGACCCCGTGGTGTTGCCTCTGGATGAACAGGACCCCGATCGATCGAGCCGGTTGGGGCTGGATGAACAGGACCCCATGGAGGGCTGAATGAACAGGACCACCCCGTGGAGGGCAGGATGAATAGTAGACGATGGAGGGCAGGATTAACAGTAGCCCGTGGAGGGGTGGTTGAACAGGAGCCCGTGGAGAGGGCTGGTTGAACAGTAGCCGGTGGAGTAGCGCGCGGTGGAGGCTGGATGAACAGGAGCCCGTGGATGAACAGTCGCAGGTGGAGGCTGGAGGAGGTCGACGATGGATAAACAGTAGCACGTGGAGGCTAGAGGGGGTCGACGGTGGAGATGAACAGTATCCAGTGGAGTCCCGTTTTGCGGTACGCCACACCCCTCCCGATGAACAGGACCCCCGTTTCGACCGTAGCGCTCCAACACAAGTCCGTTTCATCCATTTTGCGGTACGCCACACCCTTCCCGATCAACAGGACCCCCGTTTCAACCGTAGAAGGTCCGTTTCCTCCGTTTTGCGGTACGCCAGACCCCTCCCGATCAACAGGATCCCGTTTAGAACATGGTCGGTCGAACACAAGGTTGTTTCCTCCGTTCTGCGGTACGCTAGGCCTCGTTTCCATCACCTGTTCCGTCCAAGCCCTCCCGATGAACACGACGCATTCCGTTGCCTCCCCATGAACACGACGACAACGCTGTTTCTCCGTTCCGACCCAGCCATGTACATGAGCCCTGGCCGTACATCTGCGCGAGTAGGCATACGAGACCCCGCCCGTATGTACACATACGTGGCCATATTTTCTTTCTTGCACCCTGGCCGTTGTACGTACGTGTACATGCTACGTGCGCGCCTCTACTACGACACGTGTGCGCCTCTACATCGACCAGTATATATGTACGTACACGTTCGCGACTAGAATGACAACACTACGTACGCTTCAACCCGGTGGGTCCCGACTATCAGGCACTTCCTTGCGTGCAAAGATGTAGCTGGTGGGTCCCAGCAGTTAGGGGGGCGAATCGTTTTTTTTGCCCGGACGCACTTCCTTGCATGCGAAGGTGTAGCTGGTGGGTCCCAGCAGTCAGGGGGAAATGTTTTTTTCGCGAAATACGGTGGCCCGTCCGGTGGGTCCCTGTTGTCAGGTGGAGGAATAATTATTTTGCACGTAATAAGGAGGCACTTCCTTGCTGCGGCCATAGACCCAGTTGTCAGCCTCTCCACGTACAGTCCACGTCCGATGGAAGTCGTTCCTTGACCACGTTGACCATGCCGCGCCGAGAGCACCAGGGCGGTGGACGACGACGAGGCCTAGGAAGGGGACGACAGGGAGCTGGGGAAGACGCGACAGTGGAAGCCCGCGCGGAGAGGAGTACGAGGGTTCACTGGTTCGGCTGCGGTGTGAGACTGCCGTCGCTGCAGGGCCTGGCCAGCGGTGGGAATAGTAGTGGGCGGTGAGGCCTCCGCGGCAGCACAGCCAGCCACGGGAGGCAGGAGCATGCAGCACGACCGGCGCTGCTTTGGGCGGCTAGAGCAAGAAGACCAGAGGTTGAAGAAGCACTATGATCGTTGGATGGACATCGTACGGTCACCGGAGCTAGAATCGTTCATATTGACTAAAGTTGACAAAGGCCCCCGTCCCAGTCAATTTAGTAGGCCCACAAGTCAGCCTCCCACCATGGTGGGTCCCAACAGTTAGGGGGAAACGCTTTTTTGCGAAATACAGTGGCCCGTCCGGTGGGTCCCAGCTGTCAGGTGGAGGAATCATTATTTTCCGCGTAATGAGGAGGCACTTCCTTGCTGCGGCCGTGGACCCAGCTGTTAGCCTCTCCACGTACAGTCCACGTCCGATGGAAGTTGTTCCTTGACCACGTTAACCACGCCGCGCCGAGAGCACCAGGGCAGTGGACGACAGCGAGGCCTAGGAAGGGGAAAGCACGGAGGCAGGGAAGACTCGTCAGTTGTTTCCCACGCGGAGGGGAGTACGACTGTACGAGGGTTTACCGGTTCGTCTGCCGTCGCCGGAGAATAACAGCACGTGTGGGTGAGTGGAGGGATGGCTAGGCCAGCGATGGGAGTACGGTCGGGCGGTGAGGCCTGCGCGGCAGCACAGCCGGCCGCGAGAAGGAGGGAGCAGGCAGTCCCGCCGGCGCTTGTTTGAGCGGCTAGAGCAGGAAGAGCAGAGATTGAAGAAGCACGACGGCCGTTGGATGGACATCCAACAGTCAGTGCTTGTGCGTCAACCTTTTTTTAGGAAAGCCTCAAATCTGTGGAAAACAGCATACAGCCCATCTGCCATTATTTCTAATAATTTACAGCCCATTTGCTAATTCTTAAGGTTTTTTGGAGCCCATATTCTTTTTGTTAGCATTACAACCCATATTGTGGCAACGGTTAAAAAATTATACGAAATTTTGCATATTTCGGTGTGGTCCGAACTGTTTTTAATCCCGAAATTTTGACTCACATTCAAACTGATTTTAAAAATAAATGTATATCAATATAAAGTCCAACAAATTCTCCACGCATAAAAATTAATGTAATTTAAAATCTTGAAATGAAAAAAAGATATTTGAAACTAATTGCCAGTTTGATGTGTTTTAAAAATGTACAACCCATTTCTCATTACTGATGGGTCATTTTCTCGGCCAGCCGAATGAAAACTCTCCTCGTCTTGAAAGATTTGCAGCCCAACAGGCCTAAGAAAGCGACTTACTTGGCAAATCACAAAAAAATTGGGATGTGGCCGTGGACCCAGCTGTCAGCCTCTCCACGTACAGTACTCTTTCGATGGAAGTCGTTCCTTGACCATGTTGACCACGCCGTGTGGAGAGCACCACAGCGGTGGACGACGGTGAGGCCTAGGAAGGGGACGACGCGGCAGTGGAAGCCCGCGCGGAGAGGACTACGAGGGTTCACTGGTTCAGTCATGATGTGAGGCTGCCGTCGCCGCAGGGCCTGGCCAGCGGTGGGAATAGTAGAGGGCGGTGAGGCCTCTGCGGCAGCACAGCCGGCCACGGGAGGCAGGAGCATACGGCACGACCGGCGCTGCTTTGGGCTGCTAGAGCAAGAAGACCAGAGGTTGAAGAAGCACTACGACCGTTGGATGGACATCGTACGGTCACTGGAGCTAGAATCATTCATATTGACTAAGTTGACAAAGCCCTTCGTCCCCATCAACTTAGTAGGCCCACAAGTCAGCCTCCCAGCAAGGTGGGTCCCAGCTAGCCAGGGGAGTATTCATTTTTTTGTGCGTAATAAGGAGGCACTTCTGGTGGGTCCGAGCTGACAGCGGGGGGGGGGACGTTTTTTTCACGAAATACGGTGGCCCATCCGGTGGGTCCCAGCAGTCAGGGGGAAAAGATTTTTTTCGAAAATACTGGTGGCCCGTCTGGTGGGTGCCCGCTGTCAGGTGGAGGAATAATTATTTTGCACGTAATAAGGAGGCACTTCCTTACTGCGGCCGTGGACCCAGCTGTCAGCCTCTCCATATACAGTCCACGTCCGATGAAAGCCATTCCTTGACCATGTTGACCACGCCGCGCCGAGAGCACCAGGGCGGTGGACGACGGCGAGGCCAGGAAGGGGACGACGCGGAGCCGGGGAAGAAGCGGCAGTGGATGCCCACGCGTAGAGGAGTACGAGGGTTCACTGGTTCGCTGCGGTGTGAGGCTGCCGTCGCCGCAGAATAACGGGGGGTGTGGGTGAGTAGAGGAATGGCCTGGCCAGCGGTGGGAGTAGTAGGGGGCGGTGAGGCCTCCGCCGCATCGCAGCCGACCACGAGAGGCAGGAGCACGAGGCACGACCGGCGCTTGTTTGGGCGGCTGGAGCAAGAAGACCAGAGGTTGAAGAAGCACTACGGCCGTTGGATGGACATCGTACGGTCACTGGAGCTAGAATCGTGCATATTGACTAAGTTGACAAAGCCCTCCGTCCCCATCAACTTAGTAGGCCCATAAGTCAGCCTGCCACTAAGGTGGGTCCCAGCTAGCAGGGGTATTCATTTTTTTGCGTAATAAGGAGGCACTTCTGGTGGGTCCGAGCTGACAGCAGGGGGAACGTTTTTTAGCGAAATACGGTGGCCCGTCGGGTGGGTCCCAGCAGTCAGGAGCAAACATTTTTTTCGTGATATACTGGTGGGCGTCCGGTGGGTCCCTGCTGTGAGGTGGAGGAATAATTATTTTCCGCGTAATAAGGAGGCACTTCCTTGCGGCTGCCGTGGACCCAGCTGTTAGCCTCTCCACGTACAATATTCTTCCGATGGAATTCGGTCGTTGACCATATTGACCATGCCGCGCCGACAGCACCACGGCGGTGGACGACGGTGAGGCCTAGGAAGGGGACGACGCAGAGCCGAGGAAGACGCGGCAGTGGATGCCCACGCGGAGAGGAGTACGATGGTTCACTGGTTCGGCTGCGCTGCCGTCGCCGCAGAATAACAGGGGGTGTGGGTGAGTGGAGTGGAGGGATGGCCTGGCCAGCGATGGGAGTAGTATGGGGGCGGTGAGGCCTCCGTGGCAGCACAGCCGGCCACGGGAAGCAGGAGCAGGCGGCACGATCGGCGCTGCTTTGGGTGGCTGGAGCAAGAAGACCAGAGGTTGAAGAAGCACTACGGCCGTTGGATGGACATCGTATGGTCAGTCGAGCTAGAATCGTGCATATTGACTAAGTTGACAAAGCCCTTCGTCCCCGTCAACTTAGTAGGCCCACTATACTGGGTCCCAGCTAGCAGGGGGAGTATTCATTTTTTCGTGCGTAATAAGGAGGCACTTCCTTGCGTGCGAAGATATAGCTGGTGGGTCCGAGCTGTCAGCGGCGGTAACGTTTTTTTCGCGAAATACAAAGGCCTTTTCAGTGGGTCCCAGATGTCAGGTGGAGGAAATCATTATTTTGCGCGTAATAAGGAGGCATTTCCTTGCGTGCGGCCGTGGACCCAGCTGTCAGCCTCTCCACGTACAGTACACTTCAGATGCATGTTGGTCGTTGACCACGCTGACCACGCCACGCCGAGAGCACCAGGGCGGTGGACGACGGCGAGGCCTAGGAAGGGAATGACACGGAGGCAGGGAAGACTCGGCCGTTGTTTTTGTTTCCCACGCGAAGGGGAGTACGACTGTACGAGGGTTTACTGGTTCGTCTGCCGTCGCTGGAGAATAACAGCAGGTGTGGGTGGGTAGAGGGATGGCTAGGCCAACGATGGAAGTACGGTGGGGCGCTGAGGCCTGCGCGACAGCACAGCCGGCCGCGGGGAGGAGGGAGCAGGCAGTCCCGCCGGCGCTTGTTTAAGCGGCTGGAGTAGGAAGAGCAAAGATTGAAGAAGCACGACGACAGTTGGATGGACATCCAACAGTATACAGGCCATCTGTCGAAAGCCTCAAATCTGTGGAAAACAGCATACAACCCATCTCCCATTATTTCAAATAATTTACAACCCATTTGCTAATTCTTACGGGGTTTTTGAGCCCATATTCTTTATGTTAGCATTACAGCCTATATTGTGGCCACGGTTAAAAAATTATACGAAATTTTGCATATGTCGGTGCGGTCTGAACTGTTTTTAATCTCGAAATTTTGAGTCACATTCAGGCTGATTTTAAAAATAAATGTATATCGATATAAAATCCAATAAATTGTCCACGCATAAAAATCAATGCAATTTAAAATCTCGAAATGAAAAAAGATATTTGAAAATAATTACCGGTTTGATGTGTCTTAAAAATGTACAACCCATTTCTCATTACTGATAGGCCATTTTCTCGGCCAGCCGAATGAAGCTCTCCTCGTCTTGAAAGATTTGCAGCCCAGCATGCCTGATAAAGCGACTTACTTGACAAATCACAAAAGAACCGGGCTAGCCATTTTCAGAAAGAAAAAAAAACTACTGGGCTGGTCTGTGGTAGACATAAAAGAAAAGGCTGTCTAGACAGGCCAGAGTGTCCCGCACAGCCCAGTTAACACCCTGCTTCTGTCTCAAAAACAAATTAGATAAATGCCACTCCAATTATGGCGATTCATAAAAGTGCCACTGCAATTTCCAAACTTTAAAAAATGCCACTGCAATTTTTGCAAACTTTGGAAAATGCCACTGCAGTTTGCAAACTTTGAAAAACGCCACTCCAGACTTCGAAAAATGCCACTAGAAATGGCATGAAATGACATTTTTCAAAGTTTGGAAATTGCAGTGGCATTTCTTGGATACACCAGATTTGGAGTGTCATTTATCAAATTAACTCAAAACAAAAATAACTAGGCAAGCTACTGGGTCCCTGGTGTCAGCCGCTCATTGTGCAATTCTCTCATTTATTGACTACGTTGACAATGGCATGGGACCCAGATGTCAGAAATCCACTAGGAGGAGCCATTTTTTTATTGGCTTCAAATAAGGAGGCACTTGCTTGCGTACTGCCATGACCTTGGCGGATCCCTGCTGTCATCCTCTCCATGTACAGTACCAGTTAGTCATGCTTCAAAACTGATCGACACGTCATTAAAAAAAATAAAGGTCGATAACTAATGCGACACCTCGGGCCAATGCGACCAGATCGAATTTTGCACGAGAAATTACACACCATGTTTCGTTGACATGTGGTCCCGTTCCAACATATCAGTGAGACGACGGCGAGTAGTAGGAGTATTTCCGAACGGACGTGTAGGCCGGGGCGCCTCTTCATGAACCGTGGCAAACTCGCAACCATCCACCAACTCTTCGCCTTTCCCTCTCAATTTGGAACTGCTGTCGCACGCTCTTCCTCTCCCTCCTCCATTTTCCTTCAACCCTTCACCCTTTCTTCTGCCATTGTTCGATCGTCTTCTCCATGGAGGGAACAGGCCGGAAACGACCCCGTTATTCTTGCCCCGATCTGAAAGATGACGTGGTGGAGGAACTCATTGATCGGTGCGACGTCATCACCTCGGCTAGCATGGCAGGTTCGTTCAAGCCCATTCTCGACTCAACTAATAACATCATTACAAAGAACCCAAGAGTCAAGGAGCGGTTTGATCTCCCCTATCTTCTTCGCCGTGACCCTAATGACTGGCGTCGGCACGACGGAGGCCTCGCCCTATGCCAATTGATGCCGCTTGATAATGATACGTATGATGTTAAGATGCCATCACTCGAGGGTAAGGCTTGGGCGGGCGCAAATGGAGATTGGGTTGTTTACATTTGGTCCAACTGCGAGTGGGAACTTGTGAATGTGTACACTCGTCACCGGGTTCCACTTCCAAAAATCTCAGCACACTGCCCAGAGGTTGAGCACACCGGTAATGTACGCACGTTCAAATACGATCATGGTGACTGTCTTCTACGGAAGATAACAATTTGTCGAGTTCCCAGCCGCTCTTGGAATTAAAACAACTATCAAGTTGTTGCTATCTTCGACAAGCTTGTTGCCGTCCTTCGTGGTTCGACTCGATGGATATTGCTCAAAAATTAGTTTCTGTACACGGATGAGTACTGTGATGCAATTCAATACGAGGGCCTTGTGTTTGCTGCCACCACTCGTGGCACTATTTTTGCATGGCATCCTAGTAGTTTCGGTACGTTTGTCTTACACCGTAATTATAATTGTTTCATCCACATGCATGTGGGTTAGCAAGTTTCCCTTTACTAATTAACCTTCTTCTTGTGTTTCCAAGGTCCTGTGAACATCCCACCACCTATACTTGAAATATTTTATAACCAAGGGGGAGATGACGATGGTGATGATCACGAGCACCGCCGATATACTCTGTGGCGCCTGGCAACTAATTCCGATGGATCACCTCTTCTTGTGTGTATACAACGCACTGATGACGTTACTGGTAAGGAAGCAGGTGTCTCCCATGGTCGCACTCTCTGGACTTATTCCAACACCCGTTGCATGGTATTCGGGATGGATACTAGTGTGCTAGCGCCAACTCCTTCTCCCTGGCACAGAATTGATAGTCTTGGAGAAAACTCGCTCTTCCTTGGACAAAACTATCCGATGATGGTGAAAGGCGATCCAACTGCTGTTGACACATTTATGAGAAGCAACTATGTCTATACCTCGGACCTTTGGGTGGTTCCCTACCCTCGTACTGATATAGTAGGCCGCTTCAGCCTGGATGATCGGTCATGTGTTGGTCTCCAGATCGACAACAGATGGCTCGTCCCAGAGAATCAGTTGTGGTTCAAAGCAAGCGTTTCCAACGCCGCGGAATGGTTGAGTTGAAGTTCATTTCATGGCTTGTTATTTGTTGTGTGGTGAAAACTTTAGTATTTATAATGTATCCTCGTTGTCGGTGTGGGTTGATGACCTGTTGTATGTAATAAAATGATATGCTTGTGATAAACTTACTAAATTTATGAATGGCTTTCGAGTCGCTTCTCTAAATTTGTACTAGCTTCACATGCTTCGCGTGTCGGGCGGGTGTTTTTACTGTAGCCATATGTTAATGTGTTCGTTGTACGTAACCAGCACCTCGAATCCTTGATACTAGTATACTATATACTAGTAGGAGTAAGTAGTAGGAGTAGTAGGGTGGCATGGGCCAGAACAAGCATTCACGTCCAGGAGTACGGCACACGCCACCACCACGACATCCATCTGACACCATATTATTTCTTGGAGTCCGTGCTAGAACTTCAGCCATCACACGGCGGGTGAGGTGGGGGTTTGCCGATAGTTGGTTTCCTTAACTGCGGTCCCACTTGTAAGGTCAACTCCAACGCACGACCCCAAATGGACCTCCGTTTTGCACGAACTCCAACGATAATTTTGACTAGAAAAGCAAGACCAAAGAAAACAAGAACCACAAGAATACATTTTACTACTCCTGTAAGTTGGATTAGTGCCTTCTCGATGCATTCGTTGTTGATCTGCGGAGGCTCGATCTTGCGTGCTTCTTTCTTCTTCGAGTGTAAAGAAGTAGACGTTGCTTCCTCGCATCTAGTCTCATGTATAGCCTCTATTCTAGTAGGAGTATCAACAAGTGCACTAATTGAAGGAAATATGCCCTAGAGGCAATAATAAAGTTATTATTTATTTCCTTATATCATGATAAATGTTTATTATTCATGCTAGAATTGTAATAACCGGAAACATAATACATGTGTGAATACATAGACAAACATAGTGTCACTAGTATGCCTCTACTTGACTAGCTCGTTGATCGAAGATGGTTAAGTTTCCTAGCCATAGACATGAGTTGTCATTTGATTAACGGGATCACATCATTAGGAGAATGATGTGATTGACTTGACCCATTTCGTTAGCTTAGCACTTGATAGTTTATTGTTGCTATTGCTTTCTTCATGACTTATACATGTTCCTATGACTATGAGATTATACAACTCCCGTTTACCGGAGGAACACGTTGTGTGCTACCAAACGTCACAACGTAACTGGGTGATTATAAAGGTGCTCTACAGGTGTCTCCGAAGGTACTTGTTGGGTTGGCGTATTTCGAGATTAGGATTTGTCACTCCGATTGTCGGAGAGGTATCTCTGGGCCCTCTCGGTAATGCTCATCACATAAGCCTTGCAAGCATTGCAACTAATAAGTTAGCTGCGGGATGATGTATTACGGAACGAGTAAAGAGACTTGCTGGTAACGAGATTGAACTAGGTATTGAGATACCGACGATCAAATCTCGGGCAAGTAACATACCGATGACAAAGGGAACAATGTATGTTGTTATGCGGTCTGACCGATAAAAGATCTTCATAGAATATGTAGGAGCCAATATGAGCATCCAGGTTCCGCTATTGGTTATTGAACGGAGACGTGTCTCGGTCATGTCTACATTATTCTCGAACCTGTAGGGTCCGCATGCTTAACGTTACGATGACAGTTTCATTATGACTTTATATATTTTGATGTACCGAAGGTTGTTCGGAGTCCCGGATATGATCACGGATATGACAAGGAGTCTTGAAATGGTCGAGACATAAAGATCGATATATTGGACGGCTATATTCGGACACCGGAAGTGTTTCGGGTGATTTCGGAGAAAACCAGAGTGCCGAAAGGGTTACCGGAACCCCCCGGGGAAGTATTGGGCCTTAGTGGGCCTGAGGGGAGATAGAGGGCAGCAGCCCAGGAGGTGGCGCGCCCCCTCCCATGGGGAGTCCGAATTGGACTAGGGGAGGGGGCGCGGACCCTCTTTCCCTCTCCCTCTCCCTCTCTTTCCTTCCCCCTTCTCTCTTCCTAGTTGGACTAGGAAAGGGGAGTCCTACTCCTACTAGGAGGAGGACTCCCCCCTCCTTGGCGCGCCCCAAGGGCCGGCCCGCCTCTCCCCCTTGCTCCTTTATACACAGAGGCAGGGGCACCTCTAGACACACAAGTTGATCTTCGTGATCGTTCTCTTAGCCGTGTGCGGTGCCCCCCTCCACCATAATCCTCGATAATATTGTAGCGGTGCTTAGGCGAAGCCCTGCGACGGTAGAACATCAAGATCGTCACCACGCCGTCGTGCTGACGGAACTCTTCCCCGACACTTTGCTGGATCAGAGTCCGGGGATCGTCATCAAGCTGAACGTGTGCTAGAACATGGAGGTGCCGTAGTTTCGGTGCTTGATCGGTCGGGCCGTGAAGACGTACGACTACATCAACCGCGTTGTGCTAACGCTTCCGCTTCCGGTCTACGAGGGTACGTAGACAACACTCTCCCCTCTCGTTGCTATGCATCACCATGATCTTGCGTGTGCGTAGGAATTTTTTTGAAAATACTACATAACCCAACAGTGGTATCCGAGCCCAGGTTTTATGTGTTGATGTAATATGCACGAGTAGAACACAAGTGAGTTGTGGGTGATATAAGTCATACTGCTTACCAGCATGTCACACTTTGTTTCGGCGGTATTGTTGGAAGAAGTGGCCGGACCGACATTACGCGTACGTTTACGCGAGACTGGTTTTACCGCCGTGCTATGCACACAGGTGACTAGCGGGTGTCAGTTTCTTCAACTTTAGTTGAACCGAGTGTGTCTACGCCCGGTCCTTGCGAAGGTTAATGTTGGGGAACGTAGTAATTTTGAAAATTCTCCTGCGCACACGCAAGATCATGGTGATGCATAGCAACGAGAGGGGAGAGTGTGATCTACGTACCCTTGTAGACCGACAGCGGAAGCGTTAGCACAACTCGGTTGATGTAGTCGTACGTCTTCACGGCCCGACCGATCAAGTACCGAAACTATGGCACCTCCGAGTTTTAGCACACGTTCAGCTCGATGATGATCCCCGGACTCCGATCCAGCAAAGTGTCGGGGAAGAGTTCCATCAGCACGACGGCGTGGTGACGATCTTGATGTTCTACCGTCGCAGGGCTTCGCCTAAGCACCGCTACAATATTATCGAGGATTATGGTGGAAGGGGGCACCGTACACGGCTAAGAAAACGATCACGTGGATCAACTTGTGTGTCTAGGGGTGCCCCCTGCCCCCGTATATAAAGGAGCAAGGGGAGGAGGCCGGCCGGCCCTTCTGGGGCACCAAGGAGGAGTCCTCCTCCTAGTAGGAGTAGGACTCCTACTAGGAGGGGGAAGGAAGTGGGGAGGGAGAAGGAAAGGGGGGCGCCGCTCCCCCTCTCCTAGTCCAATTCGGACCAAGGGGGGAGGAGGTGCGCGGCCCACCCTGGCTGCCCTTCTCTCTCTCCACTAAGGCCCATATGGCCCATTACTTCTCCTGGGGGGGGTTCCGGTAACCCTCCGGCTCTCCGGTTTTCTCCGAAATCACCCGGAACACTTCCGGTGTCCGAATATAGCCGTCCAATGTACCAATCTTTATGTCTCGACCATTTCGAGACTCCTCGTCATGTCCGTGATCACATCCGGGACTCCGAACTAACTTCGGTACATCAAAACTCATAAACTCATAATATAACTGTCATCAAAACCTTAAGCGTGCGGACCCTACGGGTTCGATAACAATGTAGACATGACCGAGACATGTCTCTGGTCAATAACCAATAGCGGAACCTGGATGCTCATATTGGCTCCCACATATTCTACGAAGATCTTTATCGGTCAGACCGCATAACAACACACGTTGTTCCCTTTGTCATCGGTATGTTACTTGCCCAAGATTCGATCGTCGATATCTAAATACCTAGTTCAATCTCTTTACCGACAAGTCTCTTTTACTCGTTTCGTAATACATCATCTCACAACTAACTCATTAGTTGCAATGCTTGCAAGGCTTATGTGATGTGCATTACCGAGAGGGCCCAGAGATACCTCTCCGACAATCGGAGTGACAAATCCTAATCTCGAAATACGCGAACCCAACATTTACCTTTGGAGACACCTATAGAGCTCCTTTATAATCACCTAGTTACGTTGTGACGTTTGGTAGCACACAAAGTGTTCCTCGGTAAACGGGAGTTGCATAATATCATAGTCATAGGAACATGTATAAGTCATGTAGAAAGCAATAGCAACATACTAAACGATCGGGTGCTAAGCTAATGGAATGGGTCATGTCAATCACATCATTCTCCTAATAATGTGATCCCATTAATCAAATGACAACACATGTCTATGGTTAGGAAACATAACCATATTTGATTAACGAGCTAGTCAAGTAGAGGCATACTAGTGACGTTTAGTTTGTCCATGTATTCACACAAGTATTATGTTTCCGGATAATACAATTCTAGCATGAATAATAAACATTTATCATGATATAAGGAAATAAAATAATAACATTATTATTGCCTCTAGGGCATATTTCCTTCAGTCTCCCACTTGCACTAGAGTCAATAATCTAGATTACACAGTAATGATTCTAACACCCATGGAGCTTTGGTGCTGATCATGTTTTGCTCGTGGAAGAGGCTTAGTCAATGGGTCTGCAACATTCAGATCCGTATGTATCTTGCAAATCTCTATGTCTCCCACCTGGACTAGATCCCGGATGGAATTGAAGCGTCTCTTGATGTGCTTGGTTCTCTTGTGAAATCTGGATTCCTTTGCCAAGGCAATTGCACCAGTATTGTCACAAAAGATTTTCATTGGACCCGATGCACTAGGTATGACACCTAGATCGGATATGAACTCCTTCATCCAGACTCCTTCGTTTGCTGCTTCCGAAGCAGCTATGTACTCCGCTTCACATGTAGATCCCGCCACAACGCTTTGTTTAGAACTGCACCAACTGACAGCTCCACCGTTTAATGTAAACACGTATCCGGTTTGCGATTTAGAATCGTCCGGATCAGTGTCAAAGCTTGCATCAACGTAACCATTTACGATGAGCTCTTTGTCACCTCCATATATGAGAAACATATCCTTAGTCCTTTTCAGGTATTTCAGGATGTTCTTGACCGCTGTCCAGTGATCCACTCCTGGATTACTTTGGTACCTCCCTGCTAGACTTATAGCAAGACACACATCAGGTCTGGTACACAGCATTGCATACATGATAGAGCCTATGGCTGAAGCATAGGGAACATCTTTCATTTTCTCTCTATCTTCTGCATTGGTCGGGCATTGAGTCTTACTCAATTTCACACCTTGTAACACAGGCAAGAATCCTTTCTTTGCTTGATCCATTTTGAACTTCTTCAAAATTTTGTCAAGGTATGTGCTTTGTGAAAGTCCAATTAAGCGTCTTGATCTGTCTCTATAGATCTTAATGCCCAATATGTAAGCAGCTTCACCGAGGTCTTTCATTGAAAAACTCTTATTCAAGTATCCCTTTATGCTATCCAGAAATTCTATATCATTTCCGATTAGTAATATGTCATCTACATATAATATCAGAAATGCTACAGAGCTCCCACTCACTTTCTTGTAAATACAGGCTTCTCCAAAAGTCTGTACAAAACCAAATGCTTTGATCACACTATCAAAGCGTTTATTCCAACTCCGAGAGGCTTGCACCAGTCCATAAATGGATCGCTGGAGCTTGCACACTTTGTTAGCTCCCTTTGGATCGACAAAACCTTCCGGCTGCATCATATACAACTCTTCTTCCAGAAATCCATTCAGGAATGCAGTTTTGACATCCATCTGCCAAATTTCATAATCATAAAATGCGGCAATTGCTAACATGATTCGGACAGACTTAAGCATCGCTACGGGTGAGAAGGTCTCATCGTAGTCAATCCCTTGAACTTGTCGAAAACCTTTTGCGACAAGTCGAGCTTTGTAGACAGTAACATTACCGTCAGCGTCAGTCTTCTTCTTGAAGATCCATTTATTCTCAATTGCTTGCCGATCATTGGGCAAGTCAACCAAAGTCCATACTTTGTTCTCATACATGGATCCCATCTCAGATTTCATGGCTTCAAGCCATTTTGCGGAATCTGGGCTCACCATCGCTTCTCCATAGTTCGTAGGTTCATCATGATCTAGTAGCATGACTTCCAGAACAGGATTACCGTACCACTCTGGTGCGGATCTTACTCTGGTTGATCTACGAGGTTCAGTAGTATCTTGTTCTGAAGTTTCATGATCATCATCATTAGCTTCCTCACTAATTGGTGTAGGTGTCACAGAAACTGGTTTCTGTGATGTACTACTTTCCAATAAGGGAGCAGGTACAGTTACCTCATCAAGTTCTACTTTCCTCCCACTCACTTCTTTCGAGAGAAACTCCTTCTCTAGAAAGTTTCCGAATTTAGCAACAAAAGTCTTGCCTTCGGATCTGTGATAGAAGGTGTATCCAATAGTTTCCTTTGGATATCCTATGAAGACACATTTCTCCGATTTGGGTTCGAGCTTATCAGGTTGAAGCTTTTTCACATAAGCATCGCAACCCCAAACTTTCAGAAACGACAACTTTGGTTTCTTGCCAAACCACAGTTCATAAGGCGTCGTCTCAACGGATTTTGATGGTGCCCTATTTAACGTGAATGCGGCCGTCTCTAGAGCATAACCCCAAAACGATAGCGGTAAATCAGTAAGAGACATCATAGATCGCACCATATCAAGTAAAGTACGATTACGACGTTCGGACACACCATTACGCTGTGGTGTTCCGGGTGGCGTGAGTTGCGAAACTATTCCGCATTGTTTCAAATGTACACCAAACTCGTAACTCAAATATTCTCCTCCACGATCAGATCGTAGGAATTTTATTTTCTTGTTACGATGATTTTCAACTTCACTCTGAAATTCTTTGAACTTTTCAAACGTTTCAGACTTATGTTTCATTAAGTAGATATACCCATATCTGCTTAAGTCATCTGTGAAGGTGAGAAAATAACGATATCCGCCACGAGCCTCAACATTCATCGGACCACATACATCTGTATGTATGATTTCCAACAAATCTGTTGCTCTCTCCATAGTACCGGAGAACGGTGTTTTTGTCATCTTACCCATAAGGCACGGTTCGCAAGTACCAAGCGATTCATAATCAAGTGGTTCCAAAAGTCCATCAGTATGGAGTTTCTTCATGCGCTTTACACCGATATGACCCAAACGGCAGTGCCACAAATAAGTTGCACTATCATTATCAACTCTGCATCTTTTGGCTTCAACATTATGAATATGTGTGTCACTACTATCGAGATTTAATAAGAATAGACCACTCTTTAAGGGTGCATGACCATAAAAGATATTACTCATATAAATAGAACAACCATTATTCTCTGATTTAAATGAATAACCGTCTCGCATCAAACAAGATCCAGATATAATGTTCATGCTTAACGCTGGCACCAAATAACAATTATTTAGGTCTAATACTAATCCCGAAGGTAGATGTAGAGGTAGCGTGCCGACCGCGATCACATCGACTTTGGAACCATTTCCCACGCGCATCGTCACCTCGTCCTTAGCCAATCTTCGCTTAATCCGTAGTCCCTGTTTCGAGTTGCAAATATTAGCAACAGAACCAGTATCAAATACCCAGGTGCTACTGCGAGCATTAGTAAGGTACACATCAATAACATGTATATCACATATACCTTTGTTCACCTTGCCATCCTTCTTATCCGCCAAATACTTGGGGCAGTTCCGCTTCCAGTGACCAGTCTGCTTGCAGTAGAAGCACTCAGTTTCAGGCTTAGGTCCAGGTTTGGGTTTCTTCTCTTGAGTAGCAACTTGCTTGCTGTTCTTTTTGAAGTTCCCCTTCTTCTTTCCTTTGCCCTTTTTCTTGAAACTAGTGGTCTTGTTGACCATCAACACTTGATGCTCCTTCTTGATTTCTACCTCCGCAGCTTTCAGCATTGCGAAGAGCTCGGGAATAGTCTTATTCATCCCTTGCATATTATAGTTCATCACGAAGCTCTTGTAGCTTGGTGGCAGTGATTGGAGAATTCTGTCAATGACGCAATCATCTGGAAGATTAACTCCCAATTGAATCAAGTGATTATTATACCCAGACATTTTGAGTATATGCTCACTGACAGAACTGTTCTCCTCCATCTTGCAGCTATAGAACTTATTGGAGACTTCATATCTCTCAATCCGGGCATTTGCTTGAAATATTAACTTCAACTCCTGGAACATCTCATATGCTCCATGACGTTCAAAACGTCGTTGAAGTCCCGATTCTAAGCCGTAAAGCATGGCACACTGAACTATCGAGTAGTCATCAGCTTTGCTCTGCCAGACGTTCATAACATCTGGTGTTGCTCCAGCAGCAGGCCTGGCACCCAGCGGTGCTTCCAGGACGTAATTCTTCTGTGCAGCAATGAGGATAATCCTCAAGTTACGGACCCAGTCCGTGTAATTGCTACCATCATCTTTCAACTTTGCTTTCTCAAGGAACGCATTAAAATTCAACGGAACAACAGCACGGGCCATCTATCTACAATCAAACATAAACAAGCAAGATACTATCAGGTACTAAGTTCATGATAAATTTAGGTTCAATTAATCATATTACTAAAGAACTCCCACTTAGATAGACATCCCTCTAATCCTCTAAGTGATTACGTGATCCAAATCAACTAAACCATGTCCGATCATCACGTGAGATGGAGTAGTTTCATTGGTGAACATCACTATGTTGATCATATCTACTATATGATTCACGCTCGACCTTTCGGTCTCCGTGTTCCGAGGCCATATCTGTATATGCTTGGCTCGTCAAGTATAACCTGAGTATTCCGCGTGTGCAACTGTTTTGCACCCGTTGTATTTGAACGTAGAGCCTATCACACCCGATCATCACGTGGTGTCTCAGCACGAAGAACTTTCGCAACGGTGCATACTCAGGGAGAACACTTCTTGATAATTAGTGAGAGATCATCTTAAAATGCTACCGTCAAACAAAGCAAGATAAGATGCATAAAAGATAAACATCACATGCAATCAATATAAGTGATATGATATGGCCATCATCATCTTGTGCTTGTGATCTCCATCTTCGAAGCACCGTCATGATCACCATCGTCACCGGCGCGACACCTTGATCACCATCGTAGCATCGTTGTCGTCTCGCCAATCTTATGCTTCCACGACTATCGCTACCGCTTAGTGATAAAGTAAAGCATTACAGCGCAATTGCATTGCATACAATAAAGCGACAACCATATGGCTCCTGCCAGTTGCCGATAACTTGGTTACAAAACATGATCATCTCATACAATAAAATTTAGCATCATGTCTTGACCATATCACATCACAACATGCCCTGCAAAAACAAGTTAGACGTCCTCTACTTTGTTGTTGCAAGTTTTACGTGGCTGCTACGGGCTTAAGCCAGAACCAATCTTACCTACGCATCAAAACCACAACGATAGTTTGTCAAGTTGGTGCTTTTTTAACCTTCGCAAGGACCGGGCGTAGTCACACTCGGTTCAACTAAAGTTGGAGAAACTGACACCCGCTAGCCACCTTTGTGCAAAGCACGTCGGGAGAACCGGTCTCGCGTAAGCGTACACGTAATGTCGGTCCGGGCCGCTTCGTCCAACAATACCGCCAAACCAAAGTATGACATGCTGGTAAGCAGTATGACTTATATCGCCCACAACTCACTTGTGTTCTACTCGTGCATATAACATCAACACATAAAACCTAGGCTCTGGTGCCACTGTTGGGGAACGTAGTAATTTCAAAATTTTCCTACGCACACGCAAGATCATGGTGATGCATAGCAACGAGAGAGGAGAGTGTGATCTACGTACCCTTGTAGACCGACAGTGGAAGCGTTAGCACAACGCGGTTGATGTAGTCGTACGTCTTCACGGCCCGAACGATCAAGTACCGAAACTACGACACCTCTGAGTTTTAGCACACGTTCAGCTTGATGACGATCCCCAGACTCCGATCCAGCAAAGTGTCGGGGAAGAGTTCCGTCGGCACGACGGCGTGGTGACGATCTTGATGTTCTATCGTCGCAGGGCTTCGCCTAAGCACCGCTACAATATTATCAAGGATTATGGTGGAAGGGGGCACCGCACACGGCTAAGAAAACGATCACGTGGATCAACTTGTGTGTCTAGGGGTGCCCCCTGCCCCCGTATATAAAGGAGCGAGGGGAGGAGGCCGGCTGGCCCTTCTGGCGCGCCAAGGAGGAGTCCTCCTCCTAGTAGGAGTAGGACTCCTACTAGGAGGGGGAAGGAAGTGGGGAGGGAGAAGGAAAGGGGGGCGCCGCCCCCCTCTCCTAGTCCAATTCGGACCAAGGGGGGGAGGAGGCGCGCGGCCCACCCGGGCTGCCCTTCTCTCTCTCCACTAAGGCCAATATGGCCCATTACTTCTCCCGGGGGGGGGGGGTTCCGGTAACCCTCCGGCTCTCCGGTTTTCTCCGAAATCACCCGGAACACTTCCGGTGTCCGAATATAGCCGTCCAATATATCACTCTTTATGTCTCGACCATTTCGAGACTCCTCGTCATGTCCGTGATCACATCCGGGACTCCGAACTAACTTCGGTACATCAAAACTCATAAACTCATAATATAACTGTCATCGAAACCTTAAGCGTGCGGACCCTACGGGTTCGAGAACAATGTAGACATGACCGAGACATGTCTCCGGTCAATAACCAATAGCGGAACCTGGATGCTCATATTGGCTCCCACATATTCTACGAAGATCTTTATCGGTCAGACCGCATAACAACATACGTTGTTCCCTTTGTCATCGGTATGTTACTTGCCCGAGATTCGATCGTCGGTATCTCAATACCTAGTTCAATCTCGTTACCGGCAAGTCTCTTTACTCGTTTCGTAATACATCATCTCGCAACTAACTCATTAGTTGCAATGCTTGCAAGGCTTATGTGATGTGCATTACCGAGAGGGCCCAGAGATACCTCTCCGACAATCGGAGTGACAAATCCTAATCTCGAAATACGCCAACCCAACATTTACCTTTGGAGACACCTGTAGAGCTCCTTTATAATCACCCAGTTACGTTGTGACGTTTGGTAGCACACAAAGTGTTCCTCCGGCAAACGGGAGTTGCATAATCTCATAGTCATAGGAACATGTATAAGTCATGAAGAAAGCAATAGCAACATACTAAACGATCGGGTGCTAAGCTAATGGAATGGGTCATGTCAATCACATCATTCTCCTAATAATGTGATCCCGTTAATCAAATGACAACACATGTCTATGGTTAGGAAACATAACCATCTTTGATTAACGAGCTAGTCAAGTAGAGGCATACTAGTGACGTTTAGTTTGTCTATGTATTCACACAAGTATTATGTTTCCGGATAATACAATTCTAGCATGAATAATAAACATTTATCATGATATAAGGAAATAAAATAATAAAATTATTATTGCCTCTAGGGCATATTTCCTTCAGTTAAAACAGCACCAACTTGACAAACTATCGTTGTGGTTTTGATGCGTAGGTAAGAACGGTTCTTGCTAAGCCCGTAGCAGCCACGTAAAACTTGCAACAACAAAGTAGAGGACGTCTAACTTGTTTTTGCAGGGCATGTTGTGATGTGATATGGTCAAGACGTGATGAGATATAAGTTGTTGTATGAGATGGTCATGTTTTCTTGAAGTTATCGACAACTGGCAAAAGCCTTATGGTTGTCTCTCTATTGCATAAGATGCACGCGCCAAATAATTGCTTTACTTTATCGCTATGCGATAGCAATAGTTGCAAGAGCAATAGTTGGCGTGACGACCATGTGACGACACATTGATATAGATCAAGATGATGGAGATCATGGTGTCATGCCGGTGACGATGGAGATCATGAAGATGCTTTGGAGATGGAGATCAAAGGCACAAGATGATGATGGCCATATCATGTCACATAGTATGATTGCATGTGATGTTTATCTTTTGTACATCTTATTTTGCTTAGTTCAGCGGTAGCTTTATAAGATAATCTCTCACTAAATTATCAAGGTATAAGTGTTCTCCCTGAGTATGCACCGTTGCGAAAGTTCTTCGTGCTGAGACACCATGTGATGATCGGGTGTGATAGGCTCTACGTTCAAATACAACGGGTTCAAAACAGTTGCACACCCGGAATACTCAGGTTAAACTTGATGAGCCTAGCATATAACAGATATGGCCTCGGAACACGGAGACCGAAAGGTCGAGCGTGAATCATATAGTAGATATGATCAACATAGTGATGTTCACCATTGAAACTACTCCATCTCACGTGATGATCGGACATGGTTTAGTTGATTTGGATCACGTGATCACTTAGAGGATTAGAGGGATGTCTATCTAAGTGGGAGTTCTTAAGTAATATGATCAATTGAACTTAAATTTATCATGAACTTAGTCCTGGTAGTATTAGCATATCTATGTTGTAGATCAATAGCTCGCGTTTAGCTCCCCTGTTTTATTTTTGATATGTTCCTAGAGAAAACTAAGTTGAAAGATGTTAGTAGCAATGATGCGGATTGTATCCGTGATCTGAGGTTTATCCTCATTGCTGCACAGAAGAATTATGTCTTTGATGCACCGCTAGGTGACAGACCTATTGCAGGAGTAGATGCAGACGTTATGAACGTTTGGCTAGCTCAATATGACGACTACTTGATAGTTTAGTGCACCATGCTTAACGGCTTAGAACCGGGACTTCAAAGACGTTTTGAATGTCATGGACCATATGAGATGTTCTAGGAGTTGAAGTTAATATTTCAAGAAAATACCCAAGTTGAGAGATATGAAGTCTCCAACAAGTTCTATAGCTAAAAAGATGGAGGAGAATAGCTCAAGCAGTGAGCATGTACTCAGATTGTCTGGGTACTACAATCGCTTGAATCAAGTGGGAATTAATTTTCCAGATAAGATAGTGATTGACATAATTCTCTAGTCACCATCACCAAGTTAGTAGAACTTCATGATGAACTATGATATGCAAGGGATAACGGAAACGATTCCCAAGCTCTTCGTAATGTTGAAATCAACGAAGGTAGAAATCAAGAAAAAATATCAAGTGTTGATGGTAGACAAGACCACTAGTTTCAAGAAAAGGGCAAAGGGAAGAAGGGGAACTTCAAGAAGAACAGCAAGCAAGTTGCTGCTCAAGTGAAGAAGCCCAAGTCTGGTCCTAAGCCTGAGACTAATTGCTTCTACTGCAAAGGGACTAATCACTGGAAGCGGAACTGCCCCAAGTATTTGGCGGATAATAAGGATGGCAAAGTGAACAAAGGTATATTTGATATACAGATTATTGATGTGTATTTTGCTAGTGTTCGTAGCAACCCCTCGGTATTTGATACTGGTTCAGTTGCTAAGAGTAGTAACTCGAAACGGGAGTTGCAGAATGAACAGAGACTAGTTAAGGGTGAAGTGACGATGTGTGTTGGAAGTGGTTCCAAGATTGATATGATCATCATCGCACACTCCCTATACTTTTGGGATTAGTGTTGAACCTAAATAAGTGTTATTTGGTGTTTGCGTTGAGCATGAATATGATTTGATCATGTTTATTGCAATACGGTTATTCATTTAAGTAAGAGAATAAATGGTTGTTCTGTTTACATGAATAAAACCTTATATGGTTACACACCCAATGAAAATAGTTCGTTGGATCTCGATCCAGAACTAAAAGTAGTGGGACTAAAACATGCTAGCCTCACCCATGCTTGGATCCAAATACTAAAAAGGCTAAAATCAAGTTAATGAGAATTTATTATCCTCCAAACCCTCCAATCCAGAACTCGCATGTGTTAAAGGAGAGGAGTTAAATGAGTAGGGAGAGGACTAATTCACATTTTAGTAGGGGTACCCCTGACAAAAAAAATTAGTCTCAAGACTAGTTTTAGCCCCTCTTTAGTCAGGGGTGCTTGGAAACTTTAGCCTCTTATAGAGACTATTTTTAGTCAGACTAAAATAAGTCCCTTGGATCCAAGCACCCTCTTAGCAACAACAATTTAAGCACTTATGCATTGGGGACTAGAGATGATAACCTATTTAATGCGCTTAGCACCTCATCTAAGCACATGTCCATTGGAAGAGGTCTTATGGTTGCCGATTGGCATAATTTATGGAGCTCGCAACCTCCATAGTTTTAAGGCAGTGGAGGTCAAGTATGGAGTTCACTCCAAAATCAAACCGCCAGCCACAAAGGAATGTTTCTGCTTTTTCCTCCTCACGTGTTTTTGTGTCAAAGAGTGCTGAGAACGCACTACAAAAAAAGACACATCCGTGACATTTTGGGCCGAACGAATTTTTTTCCTGTCATACATATGACACTTCTATGACGATAATTGTGACAAAACCCGGTATCGTCATAGATGTGGTGAGCTCCTACTTCTATGACAAAAAATCATGACAGAAAATGGGCTTTTCGTCCTGGGCGGGCCGGAGACGTAGCCGCATGACATTCTTTGGGCCGTCCATAACAGAAAAAACCGTGGTAGAAGCGAGGGGGAGGAAAATTTCGGAGAGTTTCCGGTTACGGTAGGAGGTCGGGGGCCGAGCGATGCGCGCTTCTCTCGTACACGTACGCGCGTGTGTGCGAGGCGTTGGCTCTAACTGAACCCGAGCGAGGCGTTGGGCTCTAACTGAACCCGAGCGATTGCACTACAGGCTACGCATTACTAAACCCGAGCGATCGATCGATGGCTGTTAACTGAACCCGATTGAGCGATTCCTTCGCTACTACTGCTAACTGAAGCCGATTGATGCTGCCTCTGGATGAACATTGAGCGTTGCGAGGGGGGTTTGGATGAACAGTTCCCGATGGGGGTAGATGAACAGGACCCCGTGGTGTTGCCTCTGGATGAACAGGACCGCGATCGATCGAGCCGGTTGGGGCTGGATGAACAAGACCCGTGGAGGGCTGGATGAACAGGACCACCCCGTGGAGGGCAGGATGAACAGTAGACGGTGGAGGGCAGGATTAACAGTAGCCCGTGGAGGGGTGGTTGAACAGGAGCCCGTGGAGAGGGCTGGTTAAACAGTAGCCGGTGGAGTAGCGCACGGTGGAGGCTGGATGAACAGGAGCCCGTGGATGAACAGTCGCATGTGGAGGCTGGAGGAGGTCGACGATGGATGAACAGTAGCTCGTGGAGGCTGGAGGGGGTCGACGGTGGAGATGAACAGTATCCAGTGGAGTCCTGTTTTGCGGTACGCCACACCCCTCCCGATGAACAGGACCCCCGTTTCGACCGTAGCGCTCCAACACAAGTCCGTTTCGTCCGTTTTGCGGTACGCCACACCCCTCCCGATCAACAGGACCCCCATTTCGACCGTAGGAGGTTCGTTTCCTCTGTTTTGCGGTACGCCAGACCCCTCCTGATCAACAGGATCCCGTTTAGAACATGGCCGGTCGAGCACAAGGCTGTTTCCTCTGTTCTGCGGTACGCCAGGCCTCGTTTCCATCACCTGTTCTGTCCAAGCCCTCCCGATGAACACGACGCATTCCGTTGCCTCCCCATGAACACGACGCATTCCGTTGCCTCCCCATGAACACGACGACGATGTTGTTTCTCCGTTCCGACCCAGCCATGTACACGAGCCCTGGCCGTACATATGCGCGAGTAGGCGATCGAGACCCCGCCCATATGTACACATACGTGGCCGTATTTTCTTTCTTGCACCCTGGCCGCTGTACGTACGTGTACATGCTACGTGCGCGCCTCTACTACGACACATGCGCGCCTCTACATCGACCAGTATATATGTACGTACACGTTCACGACCAGAATGACAATGCTACGTACGCTTCGACCAGGTGGGTCCCGACTGTTAGGCACTTCCTTGCGTGCGAAGATGTAGCTGGTGGGTCCCAGCAGTTAGGGGGCGAATCCTTTTTTTTTGCCCAGACGCACTTCCTTGCATGCGAAGGTGTAGCTGGTGGGTCCCAGCAGTCAGGGGGAAACATTTTTTTCGCGAAATACGGTGGCCCATCCGGTGGGTCCCTGCTGTCAGGTGGAGGAATAATTATTTTGCACGTAATAAGGAGGCACTTCCTTGCTACGGCCGTGGACCCAGCTGTCAGCCTCTCCACGTACAGTCCACGTCCGATGGAAGTCGTTCCTTGACCACGTTAACCATGCCGCGCCGAGAGCACCAGGGCAGTGGACGACGGTGAGTCCTAGGAAGGGGACGACACAGAGGCAGGGAAGACTTGTTAGTTGTTTCCCACGTGGAGGGGAGTATGACTGTACGAGGGTTTACTGGTTCGTCTGCCGTCGCCAGAGAATAACAGCAGGTGTGGGTGAGTAGAGGGATGGCTAGGCCAGCAATGGTAGTACGGTCGGGCGGTGAGGCCTGCGCGGCAGCACAGCCGGCCGCGAGGAGGAGGGGAGCAGGCAGTCCCACCGGCGCTTGTTTGAGCGACTGGAGCAGGAAGATCAGAGATCGAAGAAGCACGACGGCCGTTGGATGGACATCCAACAGTCAGTGCTTGTGCGTCAACCTTTTTTTAAGGAAAGCCTCAAATCTGTGGAAAACAGCATACAACCCATCTGCCATTATTTCTAATAATTTACAACCCATTTGCTAATTCTTAAGGTTTTTTTGGAGCCCATATTCTTTTTGTTAGCATCACAACCCATATTGTGGCAACGGTTAAAAAATTATACGAAATTTTGCATATTTCAGTGCGGTCCGAACTGTTTTTAATCCCGAAATTTCGACTCACATTCAAACTGATTTTAAAAATAAATGTATATCAATATAAAGTCCAACAAATTCTCCACGCATAAAAATTAATGTAATTTAAAATCTTGAAATGAAAAAAAGATATTTGAAACTAATTGCCGTTTGATGTGTTTTAAAAATGCACAACCCATTTCTCATTACTGATGGGTCATTTTCTCGGCCAGCCGAATTAAAGCTTTCCTTGTCTTGAAAGATTTGCAGCCCAACAGGCCTAACAAAGCGACTTACTTGGCAAATCAAAAAAATTGGGCTGTGGCCGTGGACCCATCTGTCAGCCTCTCCACATACAGTACTCTTTCGATGGAAGTCATTCCTTGACCACGATGACCACGTCGCGTGGAGAGCACCACGGCGGTGGACGACGGTGAGGCCTAGGAAGGGGACGATGTGGTAGTGGAAGCCCACGCGGAGAGCACTACGAGGGTTCACTGGTTCAGCCGCGGTGTGAGGCTGCCGTCGCTGCAGGGCCTGGCCAGCGGTGGGAATAGTAGGGGGCGGTGAGGCCTCTGCGGCAGCACAGCCGGCCACGGGAGGCAGGAGCATGCGGCACGACCGGCGCTGCTTTGGGCGGCTGGAGCAAGAAGACCAGAGGTTGAAGAGGTACTTCCGGTGGGTCCGAGCTGACAGCGGGGGGGACGTTTTTTTCATGAAATATGGTGGCCCGTCCGGTGGGTCCCAGCAGTCAGGGGGAAAAGATTTTTTTGAAAATACTGGTGGCCCGTCCGGTGGGTCCCCACTGTCAGGTGGAGGAATAATTATTTTGCACTTAATAAGGAGGCACTTCCTTGCTGCAGCCGTGGACCCCGCTGTCAGCCTCTCCACGTACAGTCCACGTCCAATGGAAGCCGTTACTTGACCACGTTGACCACGCCGCGCCGAGAGCACCAGGGTGGTGGACGACGGTGAGGCCAGGATGGGGACGACGCGGAGCCGGGGAAGAAGCGACAATGGATGCCCACATGTAGAGGAGTACGAGGGTTCACTGGTTCGCTGCGGTGTGAGGCTGCCGTCGCCGCAGAATAACGGGGGGTGTGGGTGAGTAGAGGGATGGCCTAGCCAGCGGTGGGAGTAGTAGGGGGCGGTGAGGCCTCCGCCGCATCGCAGCCGGCCATGGGAGGCAGGAGCACGAGGCACGACCGACGCTGGTTTGGGCGGCTAGAGCAAGAAGACCAGAGGTTGAAGAAGCACTACGGCCGTTGGATGGACATCGTACGGTCACTGGAGCTAGAATCATGCATATTGACTAAGTTGACAAAGCCCTCCGTCCCCATCAACTTAGTAGGCCCATAAGTCAGCCTGCCACTAAGGTGGGTCCCAGCTAGCAGGGGGTATTCATTTTTTTGTGCGTAATAAGGAGGCACTTCCGGTGGGTCCGAGCTGACAACAGGTGGAACGTTTTTTTTAGCGAAATACGGTGGCCCGTCGGGTGGGTCCCAGCAGTCAGGGGCAAACGTTTTTTTCGCGATATACTGGTGGGCGTCTGGTGGGTCCTTGCTGTGAGGTGGAGGAATAATTATTTTCCGCGTAATAAAGAGGCACTTCCTTGCGGCTGCCGTGGACCCAGCTGTCAGCCTCTCCACGTACAGTATTCTTCCGATGGAATTCGGTCGTTGACCACATTGACCACGCCGCGCCGACAGCACCACAGCGGTGGATGACGGCGAGGCCTAGGATGGGGACGACGCAGAGCCGGGGAAGACGCGGCAGTGGATGCCCACGCGGAGAGGAGTACGAGGGTTCACTGGTTCGGCTGCGCTGTCGTCACCGCAAAATAACAGGGGGTGTGGGTGAGTGGAGTGGAGGGATGGCCCGGCCAGCGATGGGAGTAGTATGGGGGCGGTGAGGCCTCCGTGGCAGCACAGCTGGCCACGGGAGGCAGGAGTTGGCGGCACGATCGGCGCTGCTTTGGGTGGCTGGAGCAAGAAGACCAGAGGTTGAAGAAGCACTACGGCCGTTGGATGGACATCGTACGGTCAGTCGAGCTAGAATCGTGCATATTGACTAAGTTGACAAAGCCCTTCGTCCCCGTTAACTTAGTAGGCCCACTATACTGGGTCCCAGCTAGCAGGGGAGTATTCATTTTTTTGTGCGTAATAAGGAGGCACTTCCTTGCGTGTGAAGATATAGCTGGTGGGTCCGAGCTGTCAGCGGCGGTAACGTTTTTTTCACGAAATACAAAGGCCGTTTCGGTGGGTCCCAGATGTCAGGTGGAGGAAATCATTATTTTGCGCGTAATAAGGAGGCATTTCCTTGCGTGCGGCCGTGGACCCAGCTGTCAGCCTCTCCACGTACAGTCCACTTCAGATGCATGTCGGTCGTTGACCACGCTGACCATGCCACGCCGAGAGCACCAGGGTGGTGGACGACGGCGAGGCCTAGGAAGGGAATGACACGGAGGCAGGGAAGACTTGGCCGTTGTTTTTGTTTCCCACGCGAAGGGGAGTACGACTGTACGAGGGTTTACTGGTTCGTCTGCCGTCACTGGAGAATAACAGCAGGTGTGGGTGGGTAGAGGGATGGCTAGGCCAGCGATGGAAGTACGGTGGGGCGCTGAGGCCTGCGCGATAGCATAGCCGGCCGCGGGGAGGAGGGAGCAGGCAGTTCCGCTGGCGCTTGTTTGAGCGGCTGGAGTAGGAAGAGCAGAGATTGAAGAAGCACGACGACAGTTGGATGGACATCTAACAGTATACAGGCCATCTGTCGAAAGCCTCAAATCTGTGGAAAACAACATACAACCCATCTCCCATTATTTCAAATAATTTACAGCCCATTTGCTAATTCTTATGGATTTTTTTGAGCCCATATTCTTTATGTTAGCATTACAGCCTATATTGTGGCCACGGTTAAAAAATTATACGAAATTTTGCATATGTTGGTGCGGTCTGAACTGTTTTTAATCTCGAAATTTCGAGTCACATTCAGGCTGATTTTAAAAATAAATGTATATCAATATAAAATCCAATAAATTGTCCATGCATAAAAATCAATGCAATTTAAAATCTCGAAATGAAAAAAAGATATTTGAAAATAATTGCTGGTTTGATGTGTTTTAAAAATGTACAACCCATTTCTCATTACTGATAGGCCATTTTCTCGTCTAGCCAAATGAAGCTCTCCTCGTCTTGAAAGATTTGTAGTCCAGCAAGCCTGATAAAGTGACTTACTTGACAAATCACAAAAGAACTGGGCTAGCCATTTTCAGAAAGAAAAAAAACTACTGGGCTGGTCTGTGGTAAACATAAAAGAAAAGGCTGTCTAGACAGGCCAGAGTGTCCCGCACAGCCCAGTTGACACCCTGCTTCCGTATCAAAAACAAATTAGATAAATGCCACTCAAATTATGGCGATTCATAAAAATGCCACTGTAATTTCCAAACTTTGAAAAATGCCACTACAATTTTTGCAAACTTTGGAAAACGCCACTGCAGTTTGCAAACTTTGAAAAACGCCACTCCAGACTTCGAAAATTGCCACTAGAAATGGCATGAAATGGCATTTTTCAAAGTTTGGAAATTGCAGTGGCATTTCTCGGATACACCAGATTTGGAGTGGCATTTATCAAATTAACTCAAAACAAAAATAACTAGGCGAGCTGCTGGGTCCCTGGTGTCAGCCGCTCGTTGTGCAATTCTCTCGTTTATTGACTACGTTGACAATGGCATGGGACCCAGATGTCAGAAATCCACTAGGAGGAGCCATTTTTTTATTGGCTTCAAATAAGGAGGCACTTGCTTGCGTACTGCCATGACCTTGGCGGATCCCTGCTGTCATCCTCTCCACGTACAGTACTAGTTAGTCGTGCTTCAAAACTGATGGGCACGCCATTAAAAAAATAAAGGTCGATAACTAATGCGGCACCTCGGGCCAACGCGGCCAGATCGAATATTGCATGAGAAATTACACACCATGTTTCGTTGACATGTGGTCCCGTTCCAACATATCAGTGAGACGACGGCGAGTAGTAGGAGTATTTCCGAACGGACGTGTAGGCCGGGGCGCCTCTTCATGAACCGTGGCAAACTCGCAACCATCCACCGACTCTTCGCCTTTCCCTCTCGATTTGGAACTGCTGTCGCACGCTCTTCCTCTCCCTCCTCCATTTTCCTTCAGCCCTTCACCCTTTCTTCTGCCATTGTTTGATCGTCTTCTCCATGGAGGGAACAGGCCGGAAACGACCCCGTTATTCTTGCCCCGATCGGAAAGATGACGTGGTGGAGGAACTCATTGATCGGTGCGACGTCATCACCTCGGCTAGCATGGCAGGTTCGTTCAAGCCCATTCTCGACTCAACTAATAACATCATTACAAAGAACCCAAGAGTCAAGGAGCGGTTTGATCTCCCCTATCTTCTTCGCCGTGACCCTAATGACTGGCGCCGGCACGACGGAGGCCTCGCCCTATGCCAATTGATGCCGCTTGATAATGATACGTATGATGTTAAGATGCCATCGCTCGAGGGCAAGGCTTGGGCGGGCGCAAATGGAGATTGGGTTGTTTACATTGGATTCAATTGCGAGTGGGAACTTGTGAATGTGTACACTCGTCACCGGGTTCCACTTCCAAAAATCTCAGCACACTGCCCAGAGGTTGAGCACACCGATAATGTACGCACGTTCAAATACGATCATGGTGACTGTCTTCTACGAAAGATAGCAATTTGTCGAGTTCCCAACCGCTCTTGGAATTACAACACCTATCAAGTTGTTGCTATCTTCGACAAGCTTGTTGCCGTCCTTCGTGGTTCATCTCGATGGATATTGCTCAAAAATCAGTTTCTGTACACGGATGAGTACTGTGATGCAATTCAATACGAGGGCCTTGTGTTTGCTGCCACCACTCGTGGCACTATTTTTGCATGGCATCCTAGTAGTTTCGGTATGTTTGTCTTCCACCGTAATTATAATTGTTTCATCCACATGCATGCGGGTTAGCAAGTTTCCCTGTACTAATTAACCTTCTTCTTGTGTTTCCAAGGTCATGTGAACATCCCACTACCTATACTTGAAATTTTTTATAACCAAGGGGGAGATGACGATGGTGATGATCACGAGCACCGCCGATATACTCTGTGGTTTTGATGCGTAGGTAAGAACGGTTCTTGCTAAGCCCGTAGCAGCCACGTAAAACTTGCAACAACAAAGTAGAGGACGTCTAACTTGTTTTTGCAGGGCATGTTGTGATGTGATATGGTCAAGACGTGATGAGATATAAGTTGTTGTATGAGATGATCATGTTTTCTTGAAGTTGTCGACAACTGGCAAAAGCCTTATGGTTGTCTCTCTATTGCATAAGATGCAAGCGCCAAATAATTGCTTTACTTTATCGCTATGCGATAGCAATAGTTGCAAGAGCAATAGTTGGCGAGACGACCATGTGACGACACATTGATATAGATCAAGATGATGGAGATCATGGTGTCATGCCGGTGACGATGGAGATCATGACGATGCTTTGGAGATGGGGATCAAAGGCACAAGATGATGATGGCCATATCATGTCATATATTATGATTGCATGTGATGTTTATCTTTTATACATCTTATTTTGCTTAGTTCGGCTGTAGCTTTATAAGATAATCTCTCACTAAATTATCAAGGTATAAGTGTTCTCCCTGAGTATGCACCGTTGCGAAAGTTCTTCGTGCTGAGACACCACGTGATGATCGGGTGTGATAGGCTCTACGTTCAAATACAACGGGTTCAAAACAGTTGCACACC
Organism: Triticum aestivum; assembly: GCF_018294505.1. Taxonomy (NCBI): domain Eukaryota; kingdom Viridiplantae; phylum Streptophyta; class Magnoliopsida; order Poales; family Poaceae; genus Triticum; species Triticum aestivum. The sequence continues at coordinate 243,497,781 of NC_057800.1, forward strand.
CGGAATACTCAGGTTAAACTTGATGAGCCTAGCATATAACAGATATGGCCTCGGAACACGGAGACCGAAAGGTCGAGCGTGAATCATATAGTAGATATGATCAACATAGTGATGTTCACCATTGAAACTACTCCATCTCACGTGATGATCGGACATGGTTTAGTTGATTTGGATCACGTGATCACTTAGAGGATTAGAGGGATGTCTATCTAAGTGGGAGTTCTTAAGTAATATGATCAATTGAACTTAAATTTATCATGAACTTAGTCCTGGTAGTATTAGCATATCTATGTTGTAGATCAATAGCTCGCGTTTAGCTCCCCTGTTTTATTTTTTATATGTTCCTAGAGAAAACTAAGTTGAAAGATGTTAGTAGCAATGATGCGGATTGGATGCATGATCTAAGGTTTATCCTCATTGCTGCACAGAAGAATTATGTCTGTGATGCACCGCTAGGTGACAGACCTATTGCAGGAGTAGATGTAGACGTTATGAACGTTTGGCTAGCTCAATATGATGACTACTTGATGGTTTAGTGCACCATTCTTAACGGCTTAGAATCGGGACTTCAAAGACGTTTTGAATGTCATGGACCATATGAGATGTTCTAGGAGTTGAAGTTAATATTTCAAGAAAATACCCGAGTTGAGAGATATGAAGTCTCCAACAAGTTCTATAGCTAAAAAGATGGAGGAGAATAGCTCAAGTAGTGAGCATGTACTCAGATTGTCTGGGTACTACAATCGCTTGAATCAAGTGGGAATTAATTTTCCATATAAGATAGTGATTGACAGAATTCTCTAGTCACCATCACCAAGTTAATAGAACTTCGTGATGAACTATGATATGCAAGGGATAACGGAAACGATTCCCAAGCTCTTCGTAATGCTGAAATCAACGAAGATAGAAATCAAGAAAAATATCAAGTTTTGATGGTAGACAAGACCACTAGTTTCAAGAAAAGGGCAAAGGGAAGAAGGGGAACTTCAAGAAGAACGGCAAGCAAGTTGCTTCTCAAGTGAAGAAGCCCAAGTCTGGTCCTAAGCCTGAGACTAAGTGCTTCTACTGCAAAGGGACTGATCACTGGAAGCGGGACTGCCCCAAGTATTTGGCGGATAAGAAGGATGGCAAAGTGAACAAAGGTATATTTGATATACAGATTATTGATGTGTATTTTGCTAGTGTTCGTAGCAACCCCTCGGTATTTGATACTGGTTCAGTTGCTAAGAGTAGTAACTCGAAACGGGAGTTGCAGAATGAACAGAGACTAGTTAAGGGTGAAGTGACGATGTGTGTTGGAAGTGGTTCCAAGATTGATATGATCATCATCGCACACTCCCTATACTTTCGGGATTAGTGTTGAACCTAAATAAGTGTTATTTGGTGTTTGCGTTGAGCATGAATATGATTTGATCATGTTTATTGCAATACGGTTATTCATTTAAGTAAGAGAATAAATGGTTGTTCTGTTTACATGAATAAAACCTTATATGGTTACACACCCAATGAAAATAGTTTGTTGGATCTCGATCGTAGTGATACACATATTCATAATATTGAAACCAAAAGATGCAAAGTTAATAATGATGGTGCAACTTATTTGTGGCACTGCCGTTTAGGTCATATTGGTGTAAAGTGCATTAGAAAATCCATGCTGATGGGCTTTTGAAATCACTTGATTATGAATCAGTTGATAGTTGCGAACCATGCCTCATGGGCAAGATGACTAAGACTCCGTTCTCCGGAACAATGGAGCAAGCAACAGATTTGTTGGAAATCATACATACTGATGTATGTGGTCCGATGAATATTGAGGCTCGTGGCAGGTATCATTATTTTCTGATCTTCACAGATGATTTGAGCAGATATGAGTATATCTACTTGATGAAACACAAGTCTGAAACATTTGAAAAGTTCAAAGAATTTCAGAGTGAAGTGGAGAATCATCGTAACAAAAATAAAAGTTTCTACGATATGATCGCAGAAGGAAAATATTTGAGTTACGAGTTTGGCCTTCAGTTAAAACAATGTGAAATAGTTTCACTACTCACGCCACCTGGAACACCACAATGTAATGGTGTGTCCGAACGTCATAACCGTACTTTATTAGAAATGGTGCGATCTATGATGTCTCTTACCGATTTACCACTAACATTTTGGGGTTATGCATTAGAGACAGCTACATTCACATTAAATAGGGCACCATCTAAATCCGTTGAGACGACACCGTATGAACTATGGTTTGGCAAGAAACCTAAGTTGTCGTTTCTTAAAGTTTGAGGTTGCAATGCTTATGTGAAAAAGTTTCAACTTGATAAGCTCAAACCCAAATCGGAGAAGTGCATCTTCATAGGATACCCAAAAGAAAATGTTGGGTACACCTTCTATCACAGTTCCGAAGGCAACATATTCGTTGCTGAGAATGGATCCTTTCTAGAGAAGGAGTTTCACTCGAAAGAAGTGAGTGGGAGGAAAGTAGAACTTGATGAGGTAATTGTACCTGCTCCCTTATTGGAAAGTAGTTCATCATAGAAATCTGTTCCCGTGACTACTACATGAATTAGTGAGGAAGCTAATGATGATGATCATGTAACTTTAGATCAAGTTACTACCGAACCTCGTAGGTAAACCAGAGTGAAATCCGCACCAGAGTGGTACGGTGATCCTGTTCTGGAGGTCATGTTACTTGACCATGACGAACCTACGAACTATGAGGAAGCGATGATGAGCCCAGATTCCACGAAATGGCTTGAGGCCATGAAATCTGAGATGAGATCCATGTATGAGAACAAAGTATGGACTTTGATTGACTTGCCCATTGATCGGCGAGCCATTGAGATTAAATGGATCTTCAAGAGGAAGACGGACGCTGATAGTAGTGTTACTATCTACAAAGCTAGAACTGTCGCAAAAGGTTTTCGACAAGTTCAAGGTGTTGACTACGATGAGAGTTTCTCACTCGTATCTATGCTTAAGTCTATCCGAATCATGTTAGCAATTGCCACATTTTATGAAATCTGGCAAATGGATAAACAAAACTACATTCCTTAATGGATTTATTAAAGAAGAGTTGTATATGATGCAATAAGAAAGTTTTGTCAATCCTAAAGGTGCTAACAAAATATGCAAGCTCCAGCGATCCATCTATGGACTGGTGCAAACATCTCGGAGTTGGAATATACGCTTTGATAAGTTGATCAAAGCATATAGTTTTATACAGACTTGTGGTGAAGCCTGTATTTACAAGAAAGTGAGTGGGAGCACTACAGCATTTCTGATAAGTATATGTGAATGACATATTGTTGATCGGAGATAATGTAGAATTATTCTGCAAAGCATAAAGGAGTGTTTGAAAGGAGTTTTTTCAAAGAAAGACCTCGGTGAAGTTGCTTACATATTGAGCATCAAGATCTATAGAGATAGATCAAGACGCTTGATAAGTTTTTCAATGAGTACATACCTTGACAAGATTTTGAAGTAGTTCAAAATGGAACAGTCAAAGAAAGAGTTCTTGCCTGTGTTACAAGGTGTGAAGCTGAGTAAGACTCAAAACCCGACCACGACAGAAGATAGAGATAGAATGAAAGTCATTCCCTATGCCTCAGCCATAGGTTCTATAAAGTATGCCATGCTGTGTACCAGACCTATTATATACCCTGCCTTGAGTTTGGCAAAGGAGTACAATAGTGATCTAGGAGTAGATCACTGGACATTGGTCAAAATTATCCTTAGTGGAATAAGGATATGTTTCTCGATTATGGAAGTGACAAAAGGTTCGTCGTAAAGGATTACGTCGATGCAAATTTTGACACTGATCCAGATGACTCTAAATCTCAATCTGGATACATATTGAAAGTGGGAGCAATTATCTAGAGTAGCTCCGTGCAGAGCATTGTTGACATAGAAATTTGCAAAATACTTACGGATCTGAATGTGGCAGACCCGTTGACTAAACTTCTCTCACAAGCAAAACATGATCACACCTTAGTACTCTTTGGGTGTTAATCACATAGCGATGTGAACTAGATTATTGACTCTAGTAAACCATTTGGGTGTTGGTCACATGTTGATGTGAACTATGGGTGTTAATCACATGGTGATGTGAACTATTGGTATTAAATCACATGGCGATGTGAACTAGATTATTGACTCTAGTGCAAGTGGGAGACTGAAGGAAATATGCCCTAGAGGCAATAATAAAGTTATTATTTATTTCCTTATATCATGATAAATGTTTATTATTCATGCTAGAATTGTATTAACCGGAAACATAATACATGTGTGAATACATAGACAAACATAGTGTCACTAGTATGCCTCTACTTGACTAGCTCGTTGATCGAAGATGGTTAAGTTTCCTAGCCATAGACATGAGTTGTCATTTGATTAACGGGATCACATCATTAGGAGAATGATGTGATTGACTTGACCCATTTCGTTAGCTTAGCACTTGATCGCTTAGTTTGTTGCTATTGCTTTCTTCATAACTTATACATGTTCCTATGACTATGAGATTATACAACTCCCATTTATCGGAGGAACACTTTGTGTGCTACCAAACATCACAAGTAACTGGGTGATTATAAAGGTGCTCTACAGGTGTCTCCGAAGGTACTTGTTGGGTTGGCGTATTTCGAGATTAGGATTTGTCACTCCGATTGTCGGAGAGGTATCTCTGGGCCCTCTCGGTAATGCACATCACATAAGCCTTGCAAGCATTGCAACTAATAAGTTAGCCGCGGGATGATGTATTACGGAACGAGTAAAGAGACTTGCCGGTAACGAGATTGAACTAGGTATTGAGATACCGAGGATCAAATCTCGGGCAAGTAACATGCCGATGACAAAGGGAACAACGTATGTTGTTATGCGGTCTAACCGATAAAAGATCTTTGTAGAATATGTAGGAGCCAATATGAGCATCCAGGTTCCGCTATTGGTTATTGACCGGAGACATGTCTCGGTCATGTCTACATTATTCTCGAACCCGTAGGGTCTGCACGTTTAACGTTACGATGACAGTTTCATTATGAGTTTATATATTTTGATGCACCGAAGGTTGTTCGGAGTCCCGGATATGATCACGGACATGACGAGGAGTCTCGAAATGGTCGAGACATAAAGATCGATATATTGGACGGCTATATTCGGACACCGGAAGTGTTTCGGGTGATTTCAGAGAAAACCGGAGTGCCAGAAGGGTTACCGGAACCCCCCGGGGAAGTATTGGGCCTTAGTGGGCCTGAGGGGAGAGAGGGCAGCAGCCCAGGAGGTGGCGCGCCCCCTCCCATGGGGAGTCCGAATTGGACTAGGGGTGGGTGGCGCGGCCCCTCTTTCCCTCTCCCTCTCCCTCTCTTTCCTTCCCCCTTCTCTCTTCCTAGTTGGACTAGGAAAGGGGAGTCCTACTCCTACTAGGAGGAGGACTCCCCCCTCCTTGGCGCGCCCCAAGGGCCGGCCGGCCTCTCCCCCTTGCTCCTTTATATACAGGGGCAGGGGGGCACCTCTAGACACACAAGTTGATCTTCGTGATCGTTCTCTTAGCCGTGTGCGGTGCCCCCTCCACCATAATCCTCGATAATATTGTAGCGGTGCTTAGGCGAAGCCCTGCGACGGAAGAACATCAAGATCGTCACCATGCTGTCGTGCTGACAGAACTCTTCCCCGACACTTTGCTGGATCGGAGTCCGGGGATCGTCATCGAGCTGAACGTGTGCTAGAACTCGGAGGTGCCGCAATTTCGGTGCTTGATCGGTCGGGCCGTGAAGACGTACGACTACATCAACCGCATTGTGCTAACGCTTCCGCTTCCGGTCTATGAGGGTACGTAGACAACACTCTCCCCTCTTGTTGCTATGCATCACCATGATCTTGCGTGTGCGTAGGATTTTTTTTCAAATTACTACATAACCCAACACTAATCTCATCTGATAGAAGAACCAAAGATTTGGTCAGGTTCTTCCTCCTTTTGCCGACACGTGGGACATCCAGCATCCAGGTTGTGTCATGAAAGAAAATAGAGTGGTAGTTGAAGCCACGAGATGTGCATCTTGGGTTAAACTGTAAATAGAATCTTACTACTCTTGAGTAACTCCAAAAGCGGCCACCGAAGATCTTTATTGGATTTGTTTTTCATCACTAGCACGTCGAGGTGAAAGATGTGCAAGTTCAGTGGGTCCTCTTGTGTTTTCACTGACATGTGGGGCCGCATGTGAGCAAACAGGCGATGGGCTCCGCGCGTCCGCTGGCTGGAGAAGAGAGATAGAGGAGGGCTGAGCACGGACTGCAGGAAATTTGTTCTATGTACCTCGATATAGTGGGGTGGCATGGGCCATAACTCAGTAGCATTCACGTCTAGCAGTACGGCACACGCCACCCACACGAGTCCCATCCGACACCAATTTTCTTGGAGTCCGTGCTACAGCCATCTCTTCTCCCTCCTGTTTTCTCAGCCATCCGACAAGATAATTACTGTAGTATCATATACTACTACATGGATTTGACGGAAAGATAAAAATACATACGGATCCATCAACGTTCAACGACATCCTCACGCCCTAGTGCGCCGGGTCACCAACCGACGTGTGAGGAGCAGTGGCGTTGGAGGCGAGCTCAACGTGCTTCTGAACAGTGCCGTCCAAGGTTGCCCTGCGCTCCAAGAAGGCCAGAGTCCTATCATCCTCATCTTGCATGTAGTAGTCCTTGTGGACGATTTGCATGTAGACGTGGGTGATTATGTCGATGGTGTCTTACTGCGCCAGGCGCTGCGCGGCGAGCGCGACCTCGAGGTGGACATTCTCTGGCGCGACGGTGGGCAGTCGCTGGGCCACCAGTGCATCGAAGAGGTTGTTACCATAGTGACCGTTGAGGGTGGCGGGCATCGCAGAGCCTGGACGCGTCGGCTGGAGGCTTACGTCAAAGTCGTCCACAAGCTTCTTGACGACGGTGAACTTGTCGAGGAAACCGACGAGGACCTCATCGAACAAGGAGACGAAGCTGTCGTCCAAGCGGCCCCTCGCTCTGGCGGCCTCAAGCAATACTACCTGGAGACGTTCCTCGGTGCCGGGCCGCAGGCCGGCGTCGTGGACCATCTGACACAGCCGGCTGATGCTCGCGCTCATCGCCTCCATGGGTCTAGCGTAGCTTCTAGTCAACTGATCTTGCGATTCGAGTGATCACTCAGCCCTTGGTTAGCATGCGTAGGTGCGTAGGATTTTGTACTACTCCTCGGCCCTCTACTACACCTGCCTTTGGTTGTATGATAGGTGGGCTAGCCACCCCCTAGGGCCACGTGTCATTCACCCAAAGGCAGTTGCCGTAAGTCAATGAAGCTGCGTCCCCCTCCGTGCCGATGCAGTATAGTCATCTCACCGGACCTCTAGTTGGCCAAATGAGAGAAGTTTGATGTTTACTGGTTTATTGGTCCCCTTTGCATTTTGCGCCAAGTTTTGACCTTTGATTTAACTATTAAATGTTAATGCATGTAAACAAAAATGTTGTGTAAGTCACCTTACGAAAACCAAATAATCCCAAAATACTTAGGCACGGTGCATTAACTCCCTCCTTGTTTCTTATTTCATGACATATCAACCAATGAGAGATGTGGGCCGTGCATGATTTCAATGACTTGAGACTACCAAACATGACATGCAGTGTTTAGTTCATTGCATGTAATCCTATTAGTACTCTAGTTAGGAGTAGCAAAAAAACATTAAGTTCTCTCGCCGATAGGAATAAAACACCATGTATTTATTTACAGAGGGAGTAGTACATTTTTGGTGACATGCATTACTAGATATTGCTAGTCAAATACTAAAATCCAGATGGACGTGGTAGTACTCCTAAATCCAGACGGTGGTGCTACTAGTACTAGTGGTAGTACTATCAATGTAGTAGTAGGAGTACTAGCACTGTACTATTCGTTGGTCAAATTATTACGTGTTGCTCCTCACAGTGAAGTGACAAGACCCTGCGCCGGAGATGACACCTGAGTATAGGCGCCGTGTTCGGCATACCATAGTCAGCCTCACCGTCTGCAGTCACTATCATCATGGCTGTAGAGCTAGCCTGCTTACAACTAGCCCTGTTCGACATAATTTCCCGTGCGTAGATGCCTGTGCATTGCACGGAACACCAAGATTGGGGGTGGACGACTCCGGCAGCGGCCATCGTGCCAGATTTTTCCACAGCCTTCTACTCCTAGATGTGGTGGGGAGGAGATGAGGCTTATTGTGAGAGACAAGGAGTTGTTTGTAAATAGGGAACAAGTGCGGGCATTTTTTTGCAGAAGTGGAGAAGCTTGGTTTGTATGCGTCAGATCTAGATCCGACGGCTATTGGTGAAAGATGGGAGGCACAACATCATCACCAACTCAGGACCTGTTTGATTCGCAGGATTTTGAAAACACAGTAATAGGTCACCCTGTGCGTTCGGTTTATTCGGTTTACATGGTTCGATTTATACGGTTTTTCAGTTTGTACGGTATTGATACTTCGGTAAATATGGTATGAAATTAAAATACGGTTCGGTTTCGGTATATACCAAATTATTTCGGTATGGTTTTGGTATATACCATAAAAACCAAAGTTGACGCGAATTTGGAAATGACGTAATAATAATTAGCAAATTTATGACTCAAAACACATACTATTCTACACAAATAGTATATGACTATATATATAAGTATATATGCATGCATTGATTCATCTATTGATGGTTATGGACGTGCTTAGCATTTTAAAAATAGAAAAATGACTATGTTACAAGAAAACATTACGTGCTTAGTAGTGCATTTGACTCATGTACAAGAAAAATGACAACTTGTATGGTTGTTCATCTCAAGAAATATAAATTTATTTTTTTACTTCGGTTTATTCGGTTAACCATTCGGTTTTCTGGTATATACCATAAAAACCAAGTTCAAATCGGTATGAAAAGTTCATACCATACCGAAACCAGAAACCATAAAAACCATAAAATTGGTTTGGTTCGGTTTATTTTCTGTATGGTTTTTTTGGTTTGGTTTTTAAATGCACAGAGTGAGGAATAGGACACGGCAATATTACAAGTTTCAAACTGATATTACAAATGTTAGGAGTAATGCTGCACCTACGAAGATGGAATTACTAGGAAGTTTACGTAAGAACTTTTGTTACTTTAGGTGGATGCAACATTATCGTTCAAACTAAAATCCACCGCCCTGACAAGTCACTAATCGGCAAATAAGTTTTCGAGTCTTTGGCCACTTGATGTTTCAAAAACAAATTCAGCTTCTGCGGAGAAATGAGCTCCACCGTGTACCCGCGCGGGTGTGGCTGGGCACGAACCGTGAGTACGTGCACGGTGCACCTATTCTCTTCTTGTATACGTACACCACCTACGTGGGGTTGTGTGAGAGAGATACAAACCTAGAGAGATATA